>NC_142793.1:12176600-12229100 GCF_988280905.1 Pimephales promelas
TGACGCTGACATCTTGGACTTGAGTCTGCGCACTTGCGTGTTTCGGGACCAGTCATGCGCAGTCGTGAGCAGGAAGTAAAGCCGCGAAATCAAGGCCGCGCCCTCATTCTCGCTGAATCGAACGCAAGCACACGCCCCGCACTTTCATTAAGTGTCCTCTGTCTGCTTCGTTCTTCTCCAATGTTGTCTGCTGATTGCAGAACCTCGTTAAAATAAGGTAAACACAACCACTAACCACATAATCAACATTATTAAAAAAAGTCAGCTGGTGCTTCAGTGACTACCTCGCACAGAGAACCTGTCAATCACAGCTGTCAATCATGATGTCAGAGCACCGTTATTTTATCATCACATAACTAACTAAAAACAAACTTATTTTAAAAACGAACACTTGAAATTACATCAACGTGATAGAAACTACAGTAAATGACAGAAACTATCTTTGGAAAAAGGATATGTGATGTGTAATTTAATTTTTTAGTTGGTATCCCGTCCCATTGAATAACATGGGGAGGCGGGGGTTATGAGCTATACTAGGTCCAGTCACAGGGGGGGGGGGGGCCGATCGAGACGTTTTGGCTTCACTTTTGAGGGCTTGTGCGGCACGCTTGGTTCGGAGCAGCAACATCTGTGCAGCACGAGCCGATCTCGATCAAGCGACTCTGTTACTAGACCGCGCTAAGAGATCCAGTAAAGAAAAATTTGAATTCGCCACTAAAGTAATAACATCGCTGCGAGATCTAGTTAAAGCATTCTCATTTCTCTGTTATTAACCGTAGATCTCTATTAGATCAAACAGCGCTGACGTGGAAACCGGGAGAAACATTGTGACGAATGAACTAGTAATACTTTACGTCCACAGATCAGCAACATTCACCATGGATTTAATATAGTAACACTAACTGGAACCAGTTTGGCTGAAATAGTGAAATGTTTTCAAGTACTTCACACATCTTTTTCCAGCACTTCAAAATTCAAATATTATATAAATAAATATATATTTAAATGTTGTTTTTAATTTGATGACCAAAACATTATTTGTTCATCCTTCAAAAATGACTCCCATTTATAAGATGTAGGAAAACTCAAACTTATTTAAAGATATTTTTTCTTTTAACAAATAAGGAAATTTCTCTGGCATTTCTTTTTTCTGATGTAACGAAAACATACCGAACCGTGACTTTAAAACCAAGGTACGTACCGAACTGTGATTTTTGTGTACAGTTACACCCCTACACCCCTAATATATATATATATATATATACTGTATATATACAGTACTGTATATATACGATTAATCGCATGAAAGTTTGTAAATATATAATGTGTGTTTGTATATATATATATATATATATATATATATATATATATATATATATATTCTAAAGTTATGTCAATATTTATACGTATTTAAAAAATTGGTTAAAATTTTATTTATTGTTTATTCTTGCATTGGTAATGCACCTCGGTCCGTATGAAATGAAATTTCCTAATATATATATATATATATATATATATATATATATATATATATACACATACACACATATACCCACTCATATATGTATATTAGTTCTGTCAAATGGATTAATCGCACAAAGGTTTGTAAATATATAGTGTAAGTGTGCATGTACTGATATATGTGCATATACTGTATATTGTGAAATCATTAATGTCAAACATGTTTATTAATCACTGTCAGGGGTTTATTTTAAATCTCATACCCTCAGCATGAGAAACAGTGATGCTCTCCTTATCAAACACTGCTTATTATGTATTTAATCCATTTGATAGTGAGTCTTTCCTGTAATTGGAGCATAAACTCAGTACAGAGCAAATAATTCACTCAATACCCGCGCCGCCGGAGCATGAACACGGACAGACGGCTTTGGAATTTCAAACAGGTTATTAAACAGCTCTGGCTTTTGTTTCCTGAGAGTCAGTTTAAAAAAAAAAAGCTCATTCAGATGACTGATTTTGGAATATATATTGGCTAGCTGTATCTCTGTGGAGAATAGCAGAGGGGGAAAAAAAAAAAGGAGTATAATAACCGAACAATTAAATTAACCAGGGACGTAATTAAGGTGTTTGTTTGGCTGTGAGCGGTTTTATATTTAATAGAATCGCTGGTGAAGCTGCCGGAGTGATGATATTACTCGTCATATTTATTCACATCTCGGCGGCAGCTGTCAATCACGCCGCATCCGCAGCAGCACATCAGGCGGAATAAATGAACACGCCGCTGACATTAGCATATGCCGCGCGTCTCCAGAGAGAAGCGGCAATCAGAGAGCAGAGACGCCCGCTGTGACTAGTACAACGCAAACACACACACTTTCCCACCTGTTGGTCTTCCAGATGTGTATGGTTTCCTCGTCTACGTTCTCGTGTCTCAGGGCTTGCTCATCCAGGAAGTCAAAAAAGTATTTAACCGCTGGCGGGACGGTGGAGCCAGAACAGAGCACACTGCGAAAGAAATCATCCACGAACTGCTGCAGCGTTCCCTGAAAACACACGCAGGCACAAAAACAAGCCAATTATAGTTCACTGATTAGAAATAAGTGCTGGAAGTGGGATTTTTTAGAGGATCAAGCATAAAAAGTTTCTACTAACTGACAGATTTCACTGAAATTGTCTCTACTTGCCAGTGGCTCTCTAAAAAGTCAAGATCTAAATTTGATGCTGTGAACCAGATTGAACAGATGTATATTTATTTATTTATTCTTATTCTATTTTTATTATTATTTCAGACCGATTTTAAGAACTTTTTATGCTTGTTGTACACATGTATAACAGGTTTTTTTTAACCCTTTAAATAAGAAAAAAAGAGTTTGGAGATTGTTGAAATATATTTTTTTTATGGTCAAGCTTAAAATGTTTCTAAAAACTGACAGATATCACTAAAATTGTCACTAAAAAGTAAAAAACCTTGTAAAAGTTATTTATTTATTTATTCAAATTATTTTCTTATTATTTATTTCATTATTTAATTATAGTAATTAAATATAGTAATTTAAATATTATTATTATTGTAGACCGATTTTTTCATTTTTTAAAACTTTTTTTTATGTACGATGTATATATGTATAAATATATTTAGTTTTATTTACTTTAAATATTTAAATAAGGAAAAAAGTTTGAAGATTGCTGTGAGTGTTTTTTGACAGTCAAACATTAAATGTTTCTAAAAACTGACAGATATTACTAAAATCATCTCTAAAAAGTCAAAAACCTTGTAAAAGTTGTGTTTATTTCTTATTTATTTATTCAAATTATTTTCTTATTATTTATTTCATTATTTAATTATAGTAATTCAAATATAGTAATTTAATTATTATTATTATTAGACAGATTTTTTCCACTTTTTTAAAACTTTTTCTTTATGTACGATGTATATATGTATAAATATATTTAGTAAATAGTAAATTTTAAGTACATTTTTTAAGGGTTTTTTAACCCTTTAAATATTTTAAATAAGCCCCCTTTTATATATGCACTTCATTATTAAAATAAAATAAAAACATAATATATGCAAGATATTTTGTGTACAGTAAAATGTTTTTAGAAATGTTAAAGCATTTTTAAGTATTTAAGTAACTCATGTGGTTAGTTATTACTTAATTCTAATTTGTTAAATTTAATAATATTGATTGTAATCTGTTGCCTCAATTTAATTGATTAGATTTAACATATTCAGTCATATTCATTTTTGCAGTGCCCACTTTTATATTATATGCACTTAATTATTAAAATAAAATATAAAAAAATAATATATGTAAGATATTTTGTGTACAGTAAAATGTTTTTAGAAATGTTAAAGCATTTTTTAAGGTATTTTTAATTATTTGAGGTTAGAAAATATTTAAAAATGTATCCAACCTAAGCCCTGAAACATAACAGAGATCTAAAAAAAAAAAAAAAACCCCAGAGAAACATCTCATTTATTGGCACATCAGGTTGAATCACTGACAGCCACACATAGCTGTTTCCACACTTTGATCGGCCTGACGGGTGAAGTTTCTCATCTCCACCGCGGTTTGTTCCTGTCGGCACTGACAGCTTTACGTGCCGCTGAATTACTTCTGTACGAGGTGAAAGACACGTGAAGTAATTAGCCTCTCTAATCGCCCAATTTACAACCAACGGCCTACGACACAAGGACATGCGACGAACCAATCACACAGAATTAAATGAGTTAAGAGAACATGCGAGCACTCAGAATAGTTCCTGAGGTTTATGGAGGTTATAATAATTGTATGACACGTGTCCCACATTAAACACTGCTGTAGAACTGAACTGTTCATCACAAACATTAAATCAAAACCGATCATTATCTTCACTGCAAAAATCTGTAGATAGCCTATATGAAAATATGTATAATACCTTGAATCAAGTTTATTTTTCATATTTTTTTTCTTTACAAGTTTTTCTTGTTATTAGCAAAAAATCTTGAAATTTTGATGTAAGAATAATACAAGTAATAATGAACAGATTCTTGATGTCTCATGCGATATGGAGGACTATTATCATTAAAAATACAAAATAAATTAAATAAATTATCAACATAATAATTAAAAACATAAATAAATCACGTTTAAACACCAATTAAACAATCTGAAAACTAATTTATTTACTTTTTTAAAATAATTTGTCCTATTTAATTAAAACATTTATAATTGATTGCTTTTGTTTTATTTTTAAGTGGCACACTCAGTCCTCCATGCGGTGTTGATTTTAAAGTCAATTTTCTATATATTTTATTGTTTTAAAAAAGTTAATATTAATATAAACTAAAAATAAAATACAAATATTTTTTATTTTAATATAAAAATAAATATTTTTTACCTAAAAAATGACACCAGCAACATATTTTCTATCAAAGTATACTAAATACTCAATAAAATGACTCAATAAAATCATAGCCTACATCTCACAATCCAGTCAGATCCAAATGGATACAATCAAGTATAGCCCTACATTATTTCCTGAAGTTAAATGTATTTTTCTTGCTATTTTAAAGCAAAATGAACAGACAGCAGTTCGTTCAGTAGCAGGAAGCGCTCAGTACCTTGACGGAGAGCAGTCGGGTGAGATATATCTCAGTGATGGCTTTGGTCATGGATTTATCCTTTATGCTGCCTCTCTTAGACTTCATCTCATCCAGCTCGTCAGCCGGTCGCACCAGGTGAAACACTTTATCATCATCCAACAGGGCGTTTCCTGAGAGTTTGGGTGAAGAGAGTGTACAAGTGACAAACCCATCTGAGCGTGTACTTCAGAGATGTTAGACAGTAGACATCAACTCACTCTCTTCATGGTTATCGTGATTCTGGTCGTACGACTGTTGTGTGTGCTGAACCCTGGAGAGGACCACTGTTGCGTTATCACGTACCTAAAACACACACACACAAAAGGAACAGTTTTAGAAACAATTTATTTTTTGTCTAAAAATTCACCAAAATAAACAAAAATTTGCTATGCATTTTAAATCATCATGGATGCTTTTATTTATAATTAATTTATTAAAAAATATATATAAATTGATAACAAATTTTGTTGTAAATATTTATTAAATAATATTGATATATTTTCCATATTTATTTTATATAAATATATGCATAGTATATAAATAAATACTTTATTATAAATATACATAATGCAGCATATCAATATAATATAACAGCATGTATTCACAATATATTAACTTACATTAAAGAAATACTAAATAAATTAATAGTAAATAAATAATAAATATTTTTTTTTGTTGTATGTTCAGTAAAAAAATTATTTTCATTAAAAAATACAAATAAATCACTTTTAAACAGACAAATAAATAAGTACATTTTAAACACAATAAATTGGTAACTGATTTCTTCTTTTTATTTTTAAGTGGCACACTATGTATATTTTTGTAAAATATACTGATTCAGATTACTTCAGTTGCAAAAAAAAAGATATATATGATATATAATACATGAAATCACATTTATAATTTTTCTAAATAATACACATTTTTAAGATGGGCTTGTTTTATTTATTCAGATGACCAGATTATTCATGATGATTTTATATTGAACATACCTTAACATCATCGTCAACAAGCACATCATCACATTTAGAAACATATCAAATAAAACACATCATCCAGGGCGCGCTCACGTTATAATGCGCCAACGTGTTGATGCGTCTCCACCGGCCCTCCTTCTGTGACGTCACGTCTAGGTCCGACAGGGTCTGTCCCGTGGAGCCGGGCCGCCATTCTGTGGAAGACACCAGAACACGCGACGATAAAGATCGTGTCATGCTGAAACCCGTGTGTGAGATCGCACGCTCACTCGCTCACCCAGGGTGACGCTGTCGACTTTGGGTCTCTGAGAGTGCGGCAGGTTTTTGTAAACCTGCTCGATGATCTTCTCCTTCACCTGAGAGATGCTGTCACAGTTCAACACCTTTACCTGGGTGATGTCAGGCCCCTCGCCCTGAACCAGCACCTGTAGATTCTGGGGTCAAAGAGCAAACAACTCATCCGGAGCCATGCGTATCATATCAGATACACAGCGATATTAGCTTCAGATAAAGGGATAGTTCACTTTGAAATTAATTTTTTGAAAGTATTTTTTAGCTTAGCTCAAGGGCATCCAAGATGTAGGTGTCTTTGTTACAACAGTATTTTCAATTTTGATATTTTTAGGTCAAACCGTTTTTGTCTGTCAGTCATATAATGGAGGTCTATGGTCACCACCTCAAAGAGCATGCACAGAGAAGTCCAAATTAAACATGATTTAATGACTCGTAAATGTAAGTACACATTGATGGCCTAAGACATGAAACGAGCGGTTTGTGTGAGAAAACAAACAGTATTTATATCGTTTTAACTCCATAGCCACAAAGCACCCGCGCCCTCAGATCACTTGGACGTGGCTGTGGTTACAAGAAGTAAAAACGATACTGTTTGTTTTCTTACAAACCTCTCTTTTTGTGTCTTAGACCATCAATGTGTACATACATTTACAAATCATTGAATCATGTTTAATTTGGACTTCTCTGTGCATGCTCTTTGAGGTGGTGACCATAGACCTCCATTATATGACTGACAGACAAGAACGGTTTGACCTAAAAATATCAAAATTGAATATATGGCGGAAACGAAGACACCTACATCTTGGATGCCCTTGAGGTAAGCTAAAACACACCAAAAATGAATTTCAACACTGAAATTAATAACAACACTGTTCTAGAAAGTTCACTGTTTTAAACACTAAAAGACTAAAACACACACCAGCACGATGTACTCCACATCATCTCCGAGAAGGCCCGTGTCATTCAGTGTGTATTTGGCTTTCTTAACCTGTGCGTCCACCGGCCCCTTTTCAATCTGGTGCTTTATGGCCCTGAAGAGTTTGTACAGCGGTTCTCCGGCTGAGTCCTGAACAAACACAAGCACTTTAACACCGCCGTACCCTAACTCGGCCTGGAAATCAGCTGTGGCTTTGAAGAATTGACAGTTCAAGTGTGTCACTGACTGAAGTGCTGATTCATGCAGATGAAGAACCGAAGCTGCTTCATTATCATCATTCATCATCATCACACTCATGCATATCAAAGCTTTACTGAAACATCCCATGAGCAGGACACATCCAAGCCAAACCGTTTAATAATACAAGTAAAATAATTCAGATTTTATTTCGCAATTATTTTCCAGTTTATTTCTCACAATTCTGACTTTTTTTTCGTAATTGCGAGTATATCTCGCAATTCTCACTTTTTCCTCGCAATTGCAAGGTTATATCTAACAATCTTGACTTTTTTTCCCGCAATTGCGAGTTTATATCTCAATTGATGTCTAACTATTGGGATCTCAAAATTCAGAGTTTTTTTTCTCATAATTGTGAATTTCTATCTCACAATTCAGGACTTTTTTGTTGCAATTTTGAGTTTATATCGCACAATTCTGACTTTTTTTTGTAATTGCGAGTATATCTCGCAATTCTCACTTTTTCCTCGCAATTGCAAGTTAATATCTAACAATCTTGACTTTTTTTCACGCAATTGCAAGTTTAAATCTCATATTTCTGATTTTTTCCTGCAATTGCGATTTTATATCTTAATTGATTTTCTCACTATTGGGATCTCAAAATTCAGAGTTTTTTTCTCACAATTGTGAATTTCTATCTCACAATTCGGGACTTTTTTGTTGCAATTTTGAGTTTATATCGCACAATTCTGACTTTTTTTTGTAATTGCGAGTATATCTCGCAATTCTCACTTTTTCCTCGCAATTGCAAGTTAATATCTAACAATCTTGACTTTTTTTCACGCAATTGCAAGTTTAAATCTCATATTTCTGATTTTTTCCTGCAATTGCGATTTTATATCTTAATTGATTTTCTCACTATTGGGATCTCAAAATTCAGAGTTTTTTTCTCACAATTGTGAATTTCTATCTCACAATTCGGGACTTTTTTGTTGCAATTTTGAGTTTATATCGCACAATTCTGACTTTTTTTTGTAATTGCGAGTATATCTCGCAATTCTCACTTTTTCCTCGCAATTGCAAGTTAATATCTAACAATCTTGACTTTTTTTCACGCAATTGCAAGTTTAAATCTCATATTTCTGATTTTTTCCTGCAATTGCGATTTTATATCTTAATTGATTTTCTCACTATTGGGATCTCAAAATTCAGAGTTTTTTTTCTCACAATTGTGAATTTCTATCTCACAATTCGGGACTTTTTTGTTGCAATTTTGAGTTTATATCGCACAATTCTGACTTTTTTTTGTAATTGCGAGTATATCTCGCAATTCTCACTTTTTCCTCGCAATTGCAAGTTAATATCTAACAATCTTGACTTTTTTTCACGCAATTGCAAGTTTATATCTCACATTTCTGAAATTTTCCTGCTATTGCGAGTTTATATCTCAATTGATTTTCTCACTATTGGGATCTCAAAATTCGGACTTTTTTTCTCGCAATTGTGAATTGCGAGAAAAAAAACCCAATTTGGGACTTTTTTGCAATTTTGAGTTTATATCGCACAATTCTGACTTCTTTTGTAATTGGGAGTATATCTCGCAATTCTCACTTATTCCTCGCAATTGCAAGTTTATATCTCACAATCTTGATTTTTTTTTTCCCGCAATTGCAAGTTTATATCTCACATTTTGGAATTTTTCCTGCAATTGCGAGTTTATATCTTAATTGATTTTGAAGTTCTATCTCACAATTCTGGACTTTTGAGTATATATCTAAACAATTGTGACTTTTTTCACAAATGTCACTTTTTTGCAATTGTGAGTTTTTTTTTAAAGAATTGACCCTTCGCAAAGACCCGCCTCCCTTAGTTACTGTCGCTATGTCCTACAAGCTACGCCGCTCTCACACGCACACCATGTTCTCACGCAGTGAAAAATACATCGCGGAGCAGAGAGGAGACTGACAACACGCTGACAGACAGGACAGACCAGGTTACTTTTCGCTTCCTTTTGATATTTAAACAAAGTCTCACCTTTCAAATTTTGTCATTTTTTAAGAGATTTAAACAGTTTTGTGGCTCTTTAATGTGTCGTGACAGATCGCTATAGACTAGACTAGAGCATCAGTTAAAGCTTCTCGTGATCTCTCTTCCTTCTAGTTCATTTATAGCATCAAATAAACATGAATGAACATAAGAAGGAATACTTCTTATACTTATAATACTAATCAGTACACTCCTTTTTTTCCAAGTTCAAATCCTCCCATGTTAATCTACTATTTCTCCTGACTGCTTTGTCATGGCGGATGATGAAGTATGATTGGTCAGATCACCTGTCAATTAAACTCGCAATAGCGATTTATAAAGTCAGAATGGCAATAAATAAACTTGCAATTGCAAGAAAAAAAGTCAGAATTGTGAGATATAAAGTCGTAATTACCTTGTTTACTTTTTTTAATTCTGTGGTGGAAACAAGCTTCCATAAAATGTATTGGGAGACGAAATATGAGCGAATCTTTACGAATGTGCGTCCTGTTTGAAATTTTTACCTTTAGGTACTGATAGAGACAGATGGACATCCAGTTACTCAGCATCCTTTCCACCACAGTCTCAGATCTGCGAAAACACACACACATTATTTATTATAAAACTGACAGTTCTGGCTCTGAAAACTTGAACGAGGCGCATTTGAAGCTGTTTTTCAATCTGATCCGTCAGTTAAACGCTTTAATAACACAGCGATTTGCCGAACAGCCTTCAGTCAGGCGAATGAACTCCATTACATGACAGAATAATTGTATTATGATTACTATGAAGAATTACCATAGTTATTTATTGAACACTTATGTGTTTTTATAATGTTGCGGTTGCTGCCTTTTAATGAAAGCAACAAGCCACTTGAGGACAAACATTACAGAGATTTTAAGTGGTTTCTGCTTCAACAACACTCTTTAACTGTGGTAAGATCACGATAACCCACGGCCTCGACTGGCTTACTGCTTTAATGAACACTTGTACACTAATTTGAGTCAATAACAAACAACGATAATTAGCATCAGCACCCAACTGTGGCAATCAAACAAGCATGTGGTGAGTGTTGCGCATGTGTCTTTGGGACAGTGAGGTTTGTGTTTATTCTTGCAGAGACAGACTTTTGACTAACATGACATGTTTTGTGTGATATTTAGTGGCAAGCTAATTCAAAATGCTTTCATCCGGACTCCCGGAAGTTGCATGAAGCCAGCCAATCAGATTGCATATTTTGAAAAATTCTTGCCATTTTTACGCAATAAGACACATCTTGGGTCAGACGTGGTCTCACCTGCGGAGCAGCAGTTTGGGATTCTTGCTGTGAACGTAATCCTCCATGAGCCCCAGCAGAAGCGTCCTCATGATGTCTGTGTAATACTCCAGCTTACCGTGAAGCGCTACGGTCAGCAGAGACGCGAAATACACTTTGGCCCTGGCGTTAAAATCCGGACGGCCCTCCAGCGTTCTGATAAACTACACACACACACACACACACACACAAATTATGGTTTACAAGCACTAATTAAATTAAATCGACTTTCCTGTGTGATTAAAACTGTGGAGCATTCAGATTTACATCTTAAGTTATACTCTAATGATTATTATGTTTAATGATGTCTGGTCATGTTTGACTTTTGTGTCGTGCGTAACTATATAAACACTGGGAAAATAATTACAGGCCAGTCTTAAAACACTGACGGTGTGGTTGTTTAGGTGTATTCATCTGTGTCATTAGATGTAAAAGTTTAATTGTGTTTGGGCCATGAATATGAAAGACCTTAATGAGAGCGCAGGAGCTGATTGAGTCCTCTGGGTCTCTTTCCGTGCCATTCGGTATAATTGAGCGAATGTCTGCTAGAATGTCTGTGTTTGTCTGAGAAACCCCTGACAATTATCCGTCAAATATTAATTTTCGGACCTTTCTCGCCATTAACTGTTATAATTACAGTGTGTTTATGTTTCGTACATTGATGAGGAAGGTTTTGCTGTTGAGCAGGTTGGAGAACTGGTTCAGCGCCTGGGTGACCGTAGCCCTGCGGGATTCTGGGATATCCAGTTTGCCCGTGATCATGACGTCATTGGCTCCATCTTTAGAGGGCAGGAAGAAGACGCGGTCTGTGTAGGTCTTGTAGTCCAGGAACGGGATCCGGCCCTCGCTTATGTCGTTAGTGTGGTCCTCCATTTCGATCATTAGATCTGCACAGGAAATGACACTTTAAATCCAGGTCAACTTATTCAATCAGTTCTAAACTCAGAATTAATTTAATTTGTGTGTCAGAATCACAAATGAATACTCATTCTGACCAAAGTTTGAGGCAGCGTTGCAAATACTATTTATGGATAAATAAATAAATTGCCGGAATGATCAACAGTTGATAAATATATAAATATAAAAATAAAAAAATAGGTGAAAGGAAAGATAGTTGATTGATACAATTAGATAGATAAATAATTGATTAAAATTGTATTGATTTATAGATAAATGGTTGAAAGATATATAACATATATAAATACATACAAATAAATAAAAGTGAATGGCTAGATTAACAATCGAAAAATAAAAATGAAATAAATTAGGTGGATGGATAGATAAATAACAGATGAATTGATAAATGAATAAATATGTGGATGTACATTTGATATATAAATAAATAAAATAATTATTAATTAATTAATTAATTAATGGGAATGGCCAGATGAACAACTGACAAATAATAAATAAAAGTAGGTGGATGAATCGATAATGGATTAATTGAAAAATAAATAAATGTAAATGGACAGATAAACAATAGTTAGGATAATAGACATCAATATATTATATAAATTGATTAAATTAAGTAAGAAATAAGAGGATCATAATTAGCTGATGAATAAATAGTTTGAAGTTCAGAACAAAAAGTTCAACTATTTAATTAGTGAGGTCAACTAGCTTTAGATTTTCTTATTTATTTACATTCTGATATTTTCAGCTTGCTTTCATCACCAAACAGTTTGCAATTGAAAGATGTTACAGAAGCCATACACATGGAGATGGATGTCTTCTACATATCTTCAATGACAGATATAATATTCCTGTTGCTGTTTTCTAGTTTAAATCATCTGTTAGCATGCTAAAAACACCCCTGCTGCCATGGTAACGGGATAATGCGTGCATGTGTGACCTGTGAACTCCTTTTTGCAGCGGTCACGAACACTCTCTTCCAGATTCTCCAGCTGATGCTTCACTTTCTCGTACTCTCGTTCTGCCTGCTGGCTCTTCCTCCTACAGAGAGATGATCAGATGAATTCATGAATTCATTACATGTAACGTTCATACCTCAAGGGCATTGTGGGAAGAGCAGTTGTTCTTTGTAACCTGTAGCAGACGACGGAGATGGCGATAATCAACAGCATGGGAACGACCACCGCCGGGATGATGATGGGCAACGGGAGATTGTACCTCCTCTCGTACCGAACAGAGCCGACCATCCACTCGCCATTGCCAAACTTAATCTGAGAGAGAGAGAGATAGAGAGAGAGAGACTGTATTAGAGATGGATGGATGGACAGATAAATAGATAGTTGGGTGAATTAACAGATAGATAAATAAATAGGAATTGGATGGATGGAAATAAACAAACACAGCAACAAACTAATAAGAATGTTAGTAATAATATAATAATAAACACAAAACATATACAAAATACAATTAATAATAAAATAATATATATAAACGTTTATTTATTTGACTTTGTTTAAAAACAACTATTTATAAAAAGTAAAGAATATAAAGAAACAGATAAATAGATGAATAGATAAATAGGTGGATGGATATTTAATTGGTGGGTGGCTGGCAGGACAGATGGATGGATGGATGGAATGATAGACGGACGTATGGATGAATATGTGGCTGGAAGGATGAAAGAATGGATGGATGGGTGGATGAATATGTGGCTCAAGGGATTGAAAGATTGATGGATGGATGAATGGATGGATATGTGGCTGGAAGGATGGATGGATTAATATGTGGCTGCAAGACAGAAGGATTGATGGATGGATGGATGGATGGATGGATGGATGAATAAGTGGCTGGAAGGACAGATGGATGGATGATAGAAAGATGAATATGTGGCTGGAGGACAGAATGATGGATGGATGGATGGATGGATGGATGGATGGAAGGACACATGGATGGATGCATATGTGGCTGGAAGGACAGATAGATGGATGGAAGGACAGAAGCATGATGGATAGATGGATGGAAGGACAGATGGATAGATGGAAGGACAGAAGGATGATGGATAGATGGATGAAAGGACAGAAGGATGATGGATAGATGGAAGGACAGATGGATGAATGGATGGATGGAAGGACAGATGGATGGATGGATATTTGGCTGGAAGACAGATGGATGGATGATAGAAAGATGAATATGTGGTTGGAGGACAGATGGATGGATGGAAGGACACATGGATGGATGAAAGGACAGAAGGATGATGGATGGATGGAAGGACAGATGGATGGATGGATAGATGGATGGAAGGACAGATGGAAGGACAGAAGGATGGATGGAAGGACAGATGGATGATGGATATTTGGCTGGAAGACAGATGGATGATAGAAAGATGAATATGTGGCTGGAGGACAGAATGATGGATGGATGGATGGATGGATGGATGGAAGGACACATGGATGGATGAATATGTGGCTGGAAAGACAGATGGATGGAAGGACAGAAGGATGATGGATAGATGGAAGGACAGATGGATGGATGGATATTTGGCTGGAAGACAGATGGATGGATGATAGAAAGATGAATATGTGGTTGGAGGACAGATGGATGGATGGAAGGACACATGGATGGATGAATATGTGGCTGGAAGGACAGATGGATGGATGGAAGGACAGAAGGATGCTGGATAGATGGATGGAAGGACATATGGATGGATGAAAGGACAGAAGGATGATGGATGGATGGAAGGACAGATGGATGGATGGATAGATGGATGGAAGGACAGATGGATGGATGGATGGAAGGACAGATGGATGATGGATATTTGGCTGGAAGACAGATGGATGATAGAAAGATGAATATGTGGCTGGAGGACAGAATGATGGATGGATGGATGGATGGATGGATGGAAGGACACATGGATGGATGAATATGTGGCTGGAAGGACAGATAGATGGATGGAAGGACAGAAGCATGATGGATAGATGGAAGGACAGATGGATGAATGGATGGATGGAAGGACAGATGGATGGATGGATATTTGGCTGGAAGACAGATGGATGGATGATAGAAAGATGAATATGTGGTTGGAGGACAGATGGATGGATGGAAGGACACATGGATGGATGAATATGTGGCTGGAAGGACAGATGGATGGATGGAAGGACAGAAGGATGCTGGATAGATGGATGGAAGGACAGATGGATGGATGGATAGATGGATGGAAGGACAGATGGATGGATGGAAGGACAGATGGATGATGGATATTTGGCTGGAAGACAGATGGATGATAGAAAGATGAATATGTGGCTGAAGGACAGAATGATGGATGGATGGATGGATGGAAGGACACATGGATGGATGAATATGTGGCTGGAAAGACAGATAGATGGATGGAAGGACAGAAGGATTGATGGATGGATAGATGTATGTATATTGTTCTCTCACCAGCAGGTCCAGCGGGTCAGAGCCGGTGTCTCTCCTCAGTCTCTTGGATCGAGCTCTGGGAACAGTGGAGGGCGGGTCCAGAAATAGTTTATCCTCCTGTAGAGTGTTGACGTTACACTGAACATCCCCCACAAACGCCTGCGCCTCCCTCGCAGTCATCGCGCTGGAAAACCCCCGACCCTGAGACACACCAAACACACACTTTTACAAACGTGAAAAACAATCGTTAAAACCTGTGACAGTGGAGCGGATACTCACAGTGACGATGATCATGCTGTTTTCAGTGATGACAGTCTTGCTGAGCCGATCAAACGTTGGGTCGGGATGATACTGGAACGGGGTCAGCTCCGTCTGGAGGTTATCCAGCTGCACGTACGTCCTGAACAACTGAGACTCGTTCACCGCCGGAGACATGAACACGATCATGCTGTCGTTTTTGTGCGTGAAACCCTCGACAAACTGAGATAGAGAGAGATGGAGTTTACGTCACTTCTGTAAATTTAACTCTCCTTAGTTTTCTAACTCTTTTCCCAGCGGCCTTTGCGAGCACATGGACCAAAAAGCCCTCAGAATGCGAAACCGTAGAAAGAGGAACAGATTTCCCTGCTGCTGGGATATCTATTGATATTCTGAGGGGGAGAAGCAAAAGTCCCTACAAGTGGGGGCGGAAAAAATCTGTTAGATAGACAGATGGAGAAAGAGCGATGGAAGAAGTGAGACCGCTTGAGAAAGGTCTGGAGCACAAAAGCTCCTCCTCAGATAAGGGAGATGAAATGAAGCGTTTATCAAATTTCTCGTTAGATAAACGCTTGTTTTATCTCCCTCGTGTTGAGCGCTTCAGATCAGAAAAGCTCTCGTCATTTCAATCAGAACCCGAGCAAGCCATGCAAGACGGAAACCCAACAGTGAGAAGAACAGATGAAACGAAAAACAAACGGCAAGTGACGTTTCCCTCGAGAGCCTCTGAAGGTTTGTGACACTCACCTCCTCTTGGACGCCCTGTTCGGACCATTCTCCAGCCGACGCCACCACCCTGATAGTAGCTTTCTGGACCAGGTCAAATCCAGAACCGACCACTAGGATTTTTCTGCCACCACTGAAATATACACACAATCATAACACAATAATATATATTGTTTAGCTAAGTTTGAGGTTACACTGCTGAAGAGCATCAATATATATTAAAATTTAAATACTAAATTGTCACTAAGTGACATATTTTAGTGATTATTATTGTAAATAAGTAAATAAAATAAAATCTTGTCTTGTTTGTATGTTGTCTCTAAATATAGTAAATGAAATACACAAACTGTATCATTTATTTATAACTTATTCGATATAATTTAATAATACAAAATAATATATATTATAGATTTAAATATGTATAAAAAGTTCATATAAAAAAAATTAAATCATTTAAAACATAATTCATATTTTTTATAATATAAAATATATAATAATATAAATGATATATATATATATATATATTGTACAAATTAATACTATATATAATATTACATTATATATATATATATATATATTACATTATAATATTAATATATTATATATATATATATATAATTTTGTATTGCCAACTTTTAACAATATATTATATTATATTATATTTAAAAACAAAAAACACAGAGAGTTAATGTACAAAATAATAATCAACTAATAAAATATTTATACTATCAATATAATGGCATTTAACAAGACAATACATAATGGTACTTTCAATGAAAAGTAAAAGTAAAAAACAAAAAAAAAAAAAAAAAAAAAACTGATTGTCTAAATTTAAACCAAAGGGAAGGAAATGAATTAATTAAAAAAATTACAATATATATATATATATATATATATATATTACATTCTAATATTAATATTATATATAGAATATTACATTATAATATTAATATATTTTATATATATATATATATATATATATATATATATAATTATATTTAAAAACAAAAAATACATAAAGTTAATTTACAAAATAATAATCAACTAATAAAATATTTATACTATCAATATAATGGCATTTAACAAGACAATACATAATGGTACTTTCAATTAAAAGTAAAAAAAAATACAGATTGTCTAAATTTAAACCAAAGGGAAGGAAATGAATTAATTAAATAAAAACACACATTTGAATAATAAATATACCTACAAAAATATATTAAATGTGTATAACCATTGTAAACATTATACAAAATAAATACAAATATCTTAAATATAAAAATGTACTTCTCAAAATATTTAATATCCTCATCAAAATAATGTCTGAATTCTTTCCCTCAACAATGTGCATAAACAATGCTTTTATCGCTTGTGTTTAGATCTGGAGATTCAGTACTTTTTTCACAATTCCATAATAAAAGCCTCCAACATATAACAGTGAAAACATGGAAAGCTAGAAAATTCCTTCAATGGCGGGTTTAATAATTCCTAATGAGGGTGTACAAATGAGGGTAATGATGTAAGAATGGCTGTGTGTGGATGGATTGGACGGCGTATTTTCTGGCAAACAGAACTGACCAGATGAAGCTGCTACGGGGCTGATGGTCAGACACAGAGGGGTTGCTGGAGAACTGAAAGATCGACTTGATGCTGGTTGTGGTGTGTTTGCCGTATTGAACTCTGACGTCGAGGCGAGCTGATGGAACCGTATCGCCCAGATACTCAGACAATTTACAGGTGATCCAATCTCCAAAGTTCTCACTAACAGAGAGGAAGATGGAAAAATTTATCCAAATCTAATGAAAAAGACAGAAACTACATTTCCCATGATGCACTCACACTATACAGGGCACGTCGCCCACAAAGATCTGAAGGTCTTCTTTTGAAGCTGTGTTCAGGCCCATCCCATTAATAGTCAGGACGGTTCCTCCGGCTTTAGGACCTCGATTAGGAGACACGGTTTGTGCTATGGGGTCCTACAGAAACAAAGATCATATTTTGGGGCGTTTACACTACACTGTTTTCAACTAAATAACAGGAAATGCATTTTGGGCGTTCACATGACAACAGCGTTTTGTGAAAACTGGTTTTGAAGTGCAAGTTTTTGAAAACGGTACCATTATTGTTTCTGCTCGTGAAAACAGTGACGTCATGCGTCGTGTGTTACATGTTCAGTCTATAGCTGTAAATACCCAGCAATGACAGACATGTTTTATGCATTACCATTTCATTGTAATTATTACATAATCCCACGAAATGTATCTGCGCGCTGTCCGAGACCCATCAGTTTCCTGAACAAACACATCCCAAGGCGTTTACCTGTGGGAGCGACTGAGACAGCCTATCTTCCTGAAAAACTGATGCAATCATTTCTGCTAAAGCCGTCAGCCGCTGATAAGTGTAACTCCCGCAGGAGCATGTGACCGGTGACCACACACACCACCAGACCATCACTACACACACCAGATGCAGAGAGCTCCCGTTGACTCACACAAACAGTGGCAGCCCTCTTGATGGGATCTCAAGTGGAGTTTCACAGAATTAGTATGTGTGTAGTGCATGCTGGGTAATGGAGAATCGTGACTCACCCTGTAGGTGAAGCGGACCGTTTTTGTGGATACTCCTTTTTTTCCTCTGCCCACCTCTATTTCCACCTCTCCGGTTCTGAACAGTGTCACCGGCCCAATTTCACACACCACACTGCCAGACAAACAAACACAGACAGCCAATTATTTTTTTATAAACACTTTTTGTTACACTGATTGAAACTCTCTTCACATCTGGAAAGAAATCAATAATAGAAGTGGTCTAAATATTAAAACACGTAGGCCTACACACATCTTCTGTGGGAGTCTCAGGACCAAAAATTGTTCGTCCAATCATTGCATTTGGTCCGAATGCAATGATAGGATGTCCTACCTGCCCGTCAACATATATATTATTATATACATATGTATGTACACAGCAGAAGGATGAAAGGAAAAAAATGGATGATTGATTGTGTTAAATATATGTACATACACACATACATACATACATATATATATATATATATATTAGGGCTGTCAAAACGATTAATCGCGATTAATCACATCCAAAATAAAAGTTTGTGTTTACATAATATATGTGGGTGTACAGTGTATAATTATTATATATATATAAATACACACACATGCTTGTATATATTTAAGAAATATTTTCGTGTATATTCTGTATATAGATTTATATATAATTTATATTATATATGAATATAAATATTTTATATATAAATAATATTTTTTTCTTAAATATACATGCATGTGTGTTTTATATATATGTACAAAATAATTATACACAGTGCCCCCACATATATTAAAAACATATATTTGGATGCGATTAATCGCGATTAATCGTTTTGACAGCCCTATATATATATATATAAGTGTTAATATATATATATATATATGTAAGTGTTATATATATATATTACAATCATAGTATAATAAATAATAAAGTGTGTGTGTGTGTGTGTATCGACCTGAGGATTTCCACAAAAAAATAATTTTATCATTTCTTATTGTATATATATATATATATATATATATATTACAATCATAATATAGCAATTATATATTTACAATTATATACATCTATATATATATATATATATATATATTTACAATTATATATATATATATATATATATATATATATATATATACGCAGCAGAAGGATGAAAGGAAAAAAATGGATGATTGATTGAGTTTTATATATATTTTTCAAATATATTTTTTTACAATCATAATATAATAATTATATATATATATATATATATATATATATATATATATATATATATATATATATATATATGCGTTTGTTTCTATTTATATATACAATAAGAAATACTATAAATAAAACAGTAAATTAATACATTTAGAAAATACATGATAAACGAGGGGCACATTTTTTCCAATTTTCTAGGTGACGCTGGTGAGTCATTTTGCCACACCCATCCGTGAAACCCAAAAAATACAAAATTTTTCACCAGTCCTGACGTGCGTGCCAAATTTGGTGAGTTTTTGAGCATGCTGCGGCTGCGAAAATGACGCTTAATTTGCAGAAAAAATAAAAAAAATAATACTAACAGTTTCAATAGGGGCCTCGCACCATTAGTGCTCGGGTCCTAATAACTAAAACTTAATGTTTTTACAAACTGAAGGACGAGTTGAATTTTTTATTTTTTGTGTGTGTGTGTGTGGAAATCCTCAGATGGAACATTTCTTTAACCCTTAAAGGATTCCAGACAAGGTCAAAATGAGCAGAAGACAAGATAATCTAAAACATGCCGAAAAGATTAACATCAGAAGATTAACACCAAAACCCACAGATTACAGATCCATTACGTCTGAAATGTGCCAGATCAGAACGGTACATTCTGTTGCCCTGAAACCTGGACTTCAGGCTCTCCAGACAGTGATCTCTCCGAGAGCTTATTTACCATTCTGCAGCCCAACTCTCCTGCTGAAAGATCCTCTTCAAACTTGTTAACAGCCAGACAAACAGTCAGTCAGGCTGAACGCTCACAGCAGAGTTGATAAACCCTGATGTAGAATCACAGACTCAGCCAAGCCTGACATTGCCTCATCGTTGTCTCTGAATCTACACAACTTGTTCCGTATTTCAAAAATGTACAAATCTAATGTTGTTCTACAAGAGGGAACGCAAGGGCAAACTCATGCACATGTAATATTCCATGGATAGACAAACATGATAGGAAGCCTTGAGCAGAACATCTAAAGGATTATTTAGATCATTCTTGAGGGCATTTTTAAATGTTCGAATTCTGGGTAATTATTTTTTTATTAAGCTTTGAATGAACCAGATTTCTCAAACAGGACGTTCGCTAAAAAAAAAATCAGGCCATTTCATACCACAGAGATCTGCACACTCAAAGTCCAGCAGGGATTTCATTTTATAAGAGCTTTTTCAATACAGAACACCGTTTGTGCAAGAGTTTATGAACAACATCCACGTTTTTATAGGAAAAAATTACACTTTCTGTAGATTAAGCATATATATATATATTAGGGCTGTCGATGGCATATTTTTATGAATGAAGGTCAGTCTCATTGATACTAATACAGCTCCACTGTATATCATGAAATTATAATACAGCTCAATGACCCCCCCACACACACACATTTTAAACAATTATAACCATTCAACATTATAGTGTAATTGAAAGCTATCCATTTTTGTTAAAAAATATTGGCTACTGTCACTTTAAGACCTGCCGCTGCTGATCTCACACACGTCTCTTTCTCTCACAACCCTTTACGTTCATTTACGACTTTATTTAACTCATTTAAGACTGTTCATATGTTATGAGGATACTTGTTGGTGTTCATTCAAGCATGAAAGAGAACCATGTTCTGCCGCGCTGTCTGTTCGCACGATACTGGCACACGTCTTTCTATGCATTGTGTGAGTGTGTGAGTGTGTGTGTGTGTCACATAGACACTAAACAGGTCATTCACAGGCAGCACATTCTCTTCAAACGTAAATGGTTTAAAAGCATTTGTAAGAATTAGTGCAGCATCATGTAATGTAAAGCTAGCCAAAGGATGACAAAAATTAATGGATGGTGCATTAAATATTTTAACGTGTTAATCTGGACAGAAATTAATCACATATAATAACGCTGACAGACCTAATATATATATATATATATATATATATATATATATATATACATTAAAAATAAAATGCTTAAACTGCAGAAAATGTAATTTTACTGTACATGAGGATCGCAAATAAATAATTATAAATATTAAAGGGGTAGTTCACTTTGAAATTCATTTTTGGTGTGTTTTAGCTGACCTCAAGGGCATCCAAGATGTAGGTGTCTTTGTTTCTGCAGTATATTCAATTTTGATATTTTTAGGTCAAACCGTTCTTGTCTGTCAGTCATATAATGGAGGTCTATGGTCACCACCTCAAAGAGCATGCACAGAGAAGTCCAAATTAAACATGATTTAATGACTCGTAAATGTAAGTACACATTGATGGCCTAAGACATGAAACGAGCGGCTTACGTGAGAAAACAAACAGTATTTATATAGTTTTTACCTCTTGTTACCACAGCCACGTCCAAGTACTCTGAGGGCGGGGGCGCTTCTGTCTGCGCAAGTGCAGGAAGTGATCTCTCGCGCGTGTACGTCACTCGTTGTTTATACAGAGATTTTGTAAGCGTTACCTTTCACTGTGAAGATCTAAACATTTTTAGATATACAGGAAATTGCAATGGAAGATTTCGATATATCAACAATGTTGATTTTTTTTCGCAACCGCGCAAGAGATCACTTCCGGCTGTGGTTACAAGAGGTAAAAACGATATAAATACTGTTTGTTTTCTCACACAAACCGCTCGTTTCATGTCTTAGGTGCCTATCTGCAGTCAGCTAGTTAGTCACCAGATGGGAAGGATCTGGTGATTAGGTGTCTTGGACTCACAGAGAGTTCAGCAGGCTGGAATGATGTGCGGTGAGCATTCCTTTGTGCAGTGTGGTGGATTTTAACATTAAAGTGAATCATCTAATTATATTTAGGGTAAAATGTGTGTATAAAATCATGTGCTGAAAAATTGTGAAGTGTTATCCATTTAACATTACGAAGGTTTAAAAGCATAGTTAAAAGAAATGTATTGTAAAGTTTTAAAGGGGTTAAAAAGCTGCTAGAGTTTAGGTTAAAATCATTTTAGCAGTGCTTTAAAAGTGTCTTTATTTGAAAAGTGTCCCTAATTATGGTTACTTGGGTTTATTATGTGTTTTTTGATTTACTTGTGTTTGTGTTTAAGGTTTTTACCTGCTTTTGGCCATGACAACTTTCAAATAAAAGAAAAGAAAAGAAACAATTGATTCCTGGTCATTGAGTAAAATCCAGTCCAAACCTTCAGAAACAAGCATACCCTTTCAAGTGGGGAAAACTACAGGGATAAACTTCACTAGAGTGAGGGAACTTGACAGATGCCCTTGAGGTAAGCTAAAACATATCAAAAATTAATTTCAAAGTGAACAATCCCTTTAATATATATACATGTATACACATGAACCTTTTTTCTGAACACTATTCATGGAAAGTGCTTCTGATGTTACCTGGTTGAGACGGAGTAACGCTCCCGCAGGTGTTTGCACGGCACTCCGGCCACTGTGATGTTTTTAATGTCGTCCTTCTGAACGCCCAGGTTCGAGCCCTTAATCGTGACAGCTATTCCTCCTTTCAGCGGCCCGTATCTCGGCGTGATCTGAAATGTATTACGAAAAGATCCTAATCATGGACCGCTCCACAGAGATGAGCTGCGATAACCAATCTCACTAAAACAACAGTAAAAAATGATTTATTTCTATTCCCATCAGTAATTCAGTCACCTAAATAGAATCTGATCTGCGGTTTATATTGATTTTTACCTTCAATATTTGTGCAAATAGGGAATGATCGGAGTTCTAAATTACTGCTTGAACTTTCCAAGCTGTGTTTTGAGTATTGATGATTGTTGAAAGCACAACATGAACTTGGAAAATGTCTCGTTTGTCCCATAAAAGCCCTGATTCGGTACTCACGTCAGTGATCTGGGGGTCGGGACACTCGTCCACCTCTTTAGAGGCACAGAGCTGGTCGTACACACACAAGTTGGTCTGCTTGCACCACACACACTGGTATTTGGGGTCGGCGTTCCTGCACAAGCTGCAGTCTTCACGTCCCAGAGAGCAGTTATACAGAGTGACTGAAACAAACGCAAACATGTGTTGTCAAAACTTATTATTGTGTTAACCCTCAGGTGCTCTTCGTTTCGGAGTCACACTTGTTATCTTCCCGGTCAAAAGTGACCGGATACCTAAAAATTACATTTCCTCCATCCCAGTAAAACAAATGCAATTTATTTTTGTTCTATAATATTTATTCTTTGTAACTTAGTATTTTGAGGCAATTTGGTTGAATTTATTAATATTTATGCAATATTTATGGTCTATTTTTGCCATGGAAAAATAAATATATTTTTCTATATATATATATTATTTTTTTCAAAAAATTATTAATGCAGTATTTTAGTTTAATATAGAGTCTAGGCCTTCAGAAAAAAATATATTTTTTGAAGAAAATTAGCACCATCTGGTTACAGTATAGAGAAAAGCGTAGAATCATGGTGTAACCACTAGATGGCATGTACAGCTCTCTATGGAGATTAGCATGTGAATTCCCCAGCTGTTTATGAACAGTTTTTTTTTTTGGTGGATTTGAATATATAGCTGAAACAATCTCAAAAGCGATTTTTTATTTTAAAAAATGTAAAAAAAATAAATAAATAAAAATTTGTGAATTTTTGTCAATTTCCCATTCATTTCCTATGGGGTCATTTTTGACCAAAGACCACAAGTGTGATTATTTTTTTAAGACCACTTGGCATGCTCATATCATGACCTCAATTTTTTTGTGTGTTCACATACATAATGCCATAAAAGTTACCAAGTTTCGTAACATTCCGATGAAGCTGTGATTTTTAAAAATTCAAAACATACTTTTTGTAATCAACATTTATTGGTGTGTATGTGTATAAAAGTGTGTTTGTATGTGTGTGTGTGTGGGTGGGTTTGACTGTTTTGCACTCTAGATGTCGTAGAGTGTCACCCCTTTCCTGCAGTGTACTTTTTTTTTTTTTAGAATTGTGGCCGATTTGTAGATTGCACGTACAAAAATCCAGAGAATTTTTTTTTTGTAAATTTCCCATTCATTTCCTATGGGTCAGTCATTTTTGACCGAAGACCACAAGTGTGACTATTTTTAACCACTTAGCCTGCTCGGATCATGACCTCAATTTTTTTTTGTATTCACATACATAATGCCATAAAAGTTTCATAACATTCCGATGAAGCTGTGATTTTTAGAAATTGAAAACAGAAAATTTTTCGGTCAGAAATGACCGAAGAGCACCTGAGGGTTAAATGAGAAAAATTACAGAAGGTAGCTTTAGAAGGAAATTTTTTGGATTTTTTGGATTCAACATACAGTTTATTACACATAAACGTTTAGGCTTCAACTGCCATGATTTCTTTCAGTTGGTATTTAGATACTGTATATTTACAGGCCTTTATTGAAGCATGAATGTATTTCCACATCATTTACAATATGAAAAACAGACAATATTGTGTCTAAAATATAATAGATTATGGTAACAACTATTGATCAGTATCACATTCTTTTACATTCCACAGAAGAAAGAAAGTCATGAGGGTGAGTGAAAAGCGAGTGCGAGAGATTACCACTAAGACTGCTGTCGATCTTCTTTCTCGTGTGTTTGTCTCTTACGTGGAACAGAACGGTGGTCTCGTGAGCTTTATCAAAGGAAAACTGGAAGAGAGATGAAAGGGTGAGTCAACACGACGGTTCTCTCCTCCACATTAAAGACTAGAGGTGATTTACAGGCTGGACACTTTCCAACAGGGGGAGCTGTAATCTTAAACTCCCACCAGAGCCATTGGAGAAGTGTAGAGGTGAATCTTCATGGTGGTAATTGGATGTGTATCATTTAGAAAGAGTTTTGTATGTGAAAAGATGTACAGTACAGGAACAACAGATTGCCTTGGGCAACATGAGGAAAAATAAAGAGAGAGAAACTCAGGCTAACCACGTATCCGCTGAACGAGTAGAAGGGTCCCGACTCTGTCTTGACATCTTCCTCAATCTTCATCAGCTCCGTCCCGATGGTGAAATCACGATCCTAATGAGGCACAATTCAGAAAACATCACCTTTGTTCAACTTTATTCACTAGTAAGAGGGCAGGAAATGATGGAAGAAGTCGGACTTTAGAGGAAAACTATAACCAGTTTGTGAATCGACTGCCAAAAGTAATTTTCTCAATCAGAATTTGTCTCGCATATTAAGACATCCGTAAAAAAAGACAAAATTTGGATGCAAACAATGACTTTATGACAATACATGCCATTTTTTCATAGTTAAAAAATAAATAAATTAAATAGTATATATAATTATATATATAACAATAATTAAAATTAATTCCAATGGATGCATCATTTGAAAACAAGTCTTAATATTAGGGCTGTTAAGTAAGCATATTATTTTAGTGTGATTAATTATATAAATAAAAAATATTTTTTATTATTTAAAAAAATAAAAGTCTTTGAATTTTGAGCCTTTTAGAAGCAAATTTCAATATGCTGATTAATTATTTAATACATTTAATATATTTTAATGCATTTAATATTATTTAAGGGCTGTTAAACGATTAATCGCGATTAATCGCGATTAATCGCATCCAAAATTAAAGTTTGTGTTTACATACATGTGGGTGCACTGTGTATAATTATATATAATTTATATATATAAATACACACATGCTTGTATATATTTAAGACATATTTTCATGTATATTCTGTATATAGATTTATATATAATTTATATTATATATATAAATATAAATATTTTATATATAAATAATATTGTTTTCTTAAATATACATGCATGTGTGTGTACTTGTATATACAAAATAATTATACACAGTACACACAGATAAATTATGTAAACAAACTTTTATTTTGGATGCGATTAATCGTTTTAAAGCTAATTAGATTACTTATAATGATCATATTTTAACTGTTACTGTAATTTTGTTTCGGAAAACAAGACACTGAGAACAAAATACTGATGGTTTATTTTAAGTTAATTTTTTTTTATTTAAATCAATTGTTTTATCCCTAGTGACCTTGAAGAAGTCATACTGTTAAAAGGAGGCCATGAAGTTGAGCTCACCCTGTACGGGTCCAGATTAATGCCCTCAAAACTGATCCGGGATTTGTGTCCGACCGGGATAAGGATGGGATCCGGATTCTCGAAGCGTGGACAGCTCTTGTTCTAGAACAAACACAGAGGATGCAGAAATCTGTCTACGGTAATCTTAATCTACATCCAACATAAATTAACGAGCGTCATTTGAAACTGAAAAACTCATTAACCACGATGACGTGCATGAATGAAACCGTTTATTTACAGCTGAAATATAATACATCCTCGCTGACATTGGCGACTGTGTTTAATTGCATATAATCCATTTTTTTCCCCATCCATTTGTTTTTTTTCACTGTGCTGATTCAGCTAATACGCTTCACATTAAAACTTTCAGAGTAAAGTCATTCACTTTGTGTCCACATTTCATCAGCCACGTGTGACAGCAAATATCAAACAGTGTGGAGGCCATTTATGAAATTGCTGGCACTGGATATCAATAACTTTATGCTCCAAGAAACGGTTTAAATAAATAAATTAAATATCTGGACCAGTCGGACCTGATGTTTGAAGATGAGAATCGCATGAAACTAATCAAAGCGGCCCAATCAATGCCGCTGATCGCACACATACATCACCAAGACGTTTATTCAATGTCTGCTTTTTCAAACACGTCATTTTTATCACGTTTCCACATCTGCAAGATTTTGCTAAAACACTTCCTGTATGAAGTTAGAATGACATTCAGAAAATCGTTTTATTTTTCCAACACACATTTCTGGTCTTATTGAAAGAAAAGGTTATCAAATGAATAAATAAACTATTTTTCATTTGAGATGACTATGGAAACTAGCCAAACGAGTGTACATAATCTGAGACATAAACTAACCGAATCCAAACTGATTGAATTGTTGCATTTTGAGTAAAATATTTAGTTCAAAATAATGAATTGATTTGAGTAGGGTCAAACTTAAATTCTATTAAATTAACTTTTATGAGCATTTAAAACTTTCTTCTTTTGAGTCCACAGAACTCAATTTTCTTTTAATTTAGAGAAACTTAATTTTAAGTGAAACTGGGCTTGGATTTCTTTTTTCCAAGCATGCTTTGCCATGGCAATGTTAAGGGAGAGAAAGTGTTAAAGTTTTTTTCTGTGCAAGATTAATCTTAAGTGGGAGATTTAGTGTTTCATGTTTGTCTATGCTAATTTATGTTAATTTATGGTATTCATGGTGATGAACTGAGCACAAGCTTGGTTTGAGAACAGATATATGTTAAACGATCTGTAATGTCATGCTCATTCAGTGATTAATATGCTATGCTGATGCTATCAAAGCACTGTGTTACCAATTGACCTATGGCTAAGCCACGCCCCCTCCTTTCACTCGGAAAAACAGTCAACATTCAGGGACAGGCGCTATGGCAGCTGTCACAGTAGGAGACATTTCCCAGGAGAAAATTGGTGATTTTTGGAGAATGAAAGATTATATATCATCTCGAAGTCACCTAAAGGGCCTTAACTATGCATTGGAGGGTTATATTAATAATTTTATTGTTGAGAAGGTCGATGAAAAGCTTCAGCTCCAGGCAAAACTTTACAGGTCACAGTGTAAACGTGATAAACTGCATATTGTTGCCCTCACCTAATCATTCAGCACAACATTGTTAACGTTTGTTGTCTCGGTTTTTACAAACTTAGAAACTTAGAAAAGATGTAGACATCCTTGTTTAAATTTATCCATGTTTAGTTGGTGTTGTGGTCTACCGCACAACTTAATCCAGAGCAGACACTTATCTCGGTTGAGATGTGGCTTGGGAAAGGGTAAAAGAAATACACACCGTCGCCCAGCCTCTCGGGAACCTAGTGTCAGAGTTGCGTGAACCCCCCATGCACACCGTTTGACCATTTTAAACTTAAAATGACAAGAAAAAACGAATGAAAACTGACTAACTGCAACGCATTTCAATGAACGTGGAAGCAGAGAATGTCCGAGTGTATTGGGTTAGCTGCGCACTGTGATTGGCTCATTACGTTTGAGGGCGTGGCTTAGCCATAATTCAATTAAAGGGTTAGTTCACCCAAAAATGAAAATTAAGTCATTAATTACTCACCCCCATGCTGTACCAACCCCGTAAGACCTTCGTTCGTCTTCGGAACACAAATGAAGATATTTTTGATTAAATTTGAGAGCTGTATAACTACCACATTGGCTGTCTAAGGGACTGGCTCTTGACGGCCCAGAAAGTCAATGAAGAAAATGTTTAAATATCCCAAGTGACTACCGTGGCTCAACTATAAGTTTATCAAGCGACGAGAATACTTTTTGTGCGAAAAAACAAACAAAAATAACGACTTTATTCGACTATTCCTTTTCTTCCTTGTTGGCCTGAAACGAGACTTCCTTAGATTTCTCGCGCATGCGTCGCACAGCATGGGGGTGAGTAATTAATGACTTAATTTTCATTTTTGGGTGAACTAACCCTTTAACAAGTTAGCATTTCCTGAATTAGCTAATTGTATCCAAGTTTGCACTACTAAAAATATTTAAGTTGAGATTACATGACAATTTTAAAGGACAAGTTCGGTATTTTACCCTTAAAGCCCTGTTTTTAAGATTGTTTCTGATGAAATAGAACGGTTGAGATAGAAATTTCGTTTCTGATGAAATAGAACGGTTAAGATTGAAATTTGGGACCAAAAGCCCTGTTTTGAGATCTAATCAATCTTAAAACAGGGCTTTAAGTGTAAAATACCAGACTTGTCCTTTAAAGGAGTAGTTCACTTTTAAAAAACGTTTGCTGATAATTTACTCACCCCCATGTCATCCAAGATATCCATGTCTTTCTTTCTTCAGTGGAAAAGAAATTAAGGTTTTTGATGAAAACATTCCAGCATTTTTCTCCATTTAATGGACTTGAATGGGAACCAACGGTTCAAGGTCCAAAAGACACTTTCAGTGCAAACTGCAAACTGTTGAAAGGGCTTTAAACGATTCCAGACAATGAATAAGGGTCTTATCAAGCGAAACGATCGCTCATTTAATAAATAAATAACAAAGTTTAAGTTTTATAAGTTCTGTGCTGCACGTCTGTGACTCTCCTGTTCGAACTCGTTTATCAAAATGAAAGACTCTTTTTTCGCGTCATTTGGTTAATTCAACGAACGAAATGAACGAGTTGACTCTGGAAAAGATTCGTTCATTTTGATGAACTAGTTTGAATAGGAGAGTCACAAACACGCATAACAGAACAGAGCAAGGCTCTGAGCTTATAAAACTTAAACTTTGTGTGTTTTTTTTTTATGAGCGATCATTTCACTTGATGAGACCCTTATTCGTCGTCTGGAATCATTTAAAGCCCTTTGAACAGTTTGCAGTTTGCTCTGAAACTGTCTTTTGGACCTTGAACCGTTTGGTTCCCATTGAAGTCTATTATATGGAAAAAAATCCTGGAAAGTTTTCATCAAAATCTTAATTTCTTTTCGACTGAAGAAAGAAAGACATGGACATCTTGGATGACATGGGGGTGAGTAAATTATCAGCAAAAGTTTTTTGAAAAGTGAGCTACTCCTTTAGTTAAATGAATGAACGAGCTTACTCAAATAATTCAAGTTAAGAGTATTTATCTGCCAGGTCTGCTTACTCAAACTTTGAATTTCTTAAAATGTTGATGCAACTGATCACGTACATTTTTTAGTTTTGCTACCTTGTTCGGGTTTACAATGTTCACATCTTTGCTGAATTGAAGTATTAATTTTCTTTCTTTCAAAACAAACTTTTGATCGGCAGTGCACGTGTCTAAACTGTGAATTACTGATAAAAAGAAAGAAAATGCTGCATGTGAGCTCGTTTGACTCCTCACAGTACCTGTCTGGGTTTGATTATATTGGCGCCGGTTTCTGCGTCGCTCAGATCCGTGCAGGTGTGAGCCGCAATGTTCCACTGACATCCCCAAGCGCTGCTCACACAGGAAGTGCATCTGCGGAGAAACACGCACAACCATTAAAACGGAGCGTTCTAGTTACATTTTTCATCAGTGTAAATGTTTGGAGTAAAAACATATAGTCCCAGTGCACTTCAAATAATACTCATTCATCAGCAATGTCCCAGAGCTCTTAAAAAACACAAGGAGAAGGGGAAAAAAGAGATGAGAGATCGACTTTCATGTGTGATGAATGAATGAGAAACGAAAGCAATTTCCTGCTCTTGGAGAAAAAAAAAACGTAAGCAAGTCTCTATAGAAGCAAATTCAATTCCAGCTTCAGTGATGCATTACAATTTATGAGTAAACCTCATCGTTACAGATGCTCGTATTCATTATACACATAGTGGTGTCAGCACAAAGCGGACACACACACACACACACTCGCTGACAATAGAAGGAGAGACAGCAAACGTACGGTGTGTTTTCTGCTTTCCGGACTGCCGCTGCGCAGTTGTAGAACTTGTACTCGCCGGACGCGACCGCCACGCTACTGTTCACAGCGATGTAGACCGGAACCGCCACGAAATCTACACAGACACAGGGGGTCAGATCAGCCAATCACAGCAAAGGTCATCTGCACATAGATGTCTTAAAGATACAGTAGCAAAAACAACCTGAGGTTCAGCGAGAGGATAAAAAAATGGTCATGAAACACTAAATCATGATCTATATTTGGTCCAAGAAACCTAAATCGAATAAAAGCACCATAAAAGTGGTTCTTATGACTATATGAACTAAATCCCAAAGCTTTACATGAGGAACAGGCTGATTTGAACTCATATGGAGTTCACAAGTCGGACAGCTCCAGTCATATGGGCTTTTTAATGGTGATTTTTGTAGCTTGACAGATGTGGAGTGCAACAGTATCTCTTTTTGATTGTCAAAATAAATAAAAGCATTTGATTTTGAAAAAACGTGTAAATAAAAATAATAAAATAAGATAAATAAAAATAAATAATTTTAAAAACTCATATAAAATGAACGTTTGTTTGATTATATAATGTGTTATTTATTTAATTTAAACCTGCTTTACAAACTTGCTAAATTATATAATGACAAACAATAAATAAATAAACAAATAAATAATTACATTTTAATTAAATAAAAAACAATAAGCAATAGGAATAAAAGAATATTTATTTATTGTGAGCAATAAATTGTTTTTATAAATGATAAAAAATAAATATAAATATATTAAATAAAATAAACATGTATAAAAAATATATATATATTCATTAATTTAAACTAATGCTTTTAAAATGCTACTGTTTTAAAATGCTACTTTATATATAGCCAAACAATAAATAAAATAATGAAATAAATATTTAAAAATAATTCTTTATAAAATAACTATATATATATATATATATATATATATATACACACACACCAGTATACCAAATATATACCAGTAACTAAAATTCTTTATAGAATAACTAACTAAAATAAACATTAACAGTGTAAACAGTGTGCAGAGAGTGTGTAAAACTGCAAAAGGCCGTTTAGATCTCGTGTTGTGACGACTGTCGAGTGATGTACCGTACCTTGGTGTGCAGGTGTCGAGGGTATAAGCGGCGGTTCAGGTAAACGGCAACTGATTCTGCCGTCCACCATCCTGCCGCCGCTGGTGTAAGAGCCAAAGACACAGTGGATCCGGTCCGAGTCTCTGAGGATCGGCAGCGATCGGACGTTTATCTCAACCTGAGGGACATTTGACAAACTCTGAACTCACACAGTTGTGCTGATATGAGAGAAATAATGTACATATAATAATACATATTATAAGGAGATGACTGGTTAGGTTTGTTCCGTGCAATCCAATTAAAATATTATGGGTTTGAGAAAGAAGCTCAATGTGTTGAGGTGGAACCTCTAGGCTATAGCTTCATAAGATCAAATTTCCAAACTTTGAATAAATCTCGTCATTCCATAAGAATATTCTTTTACAAATAACTTCTAAACATTTCTCTCAATAAAACCGCTAGAATGGACCAGTTAATACAAATCAGAGAACGTATTGCAATGAAGTGCAAAACACAACCGCAGCACCTTTAGAACAGAATTCTAAACGTGCCATCAGCGCCCATTGTGTTTTCACCGTCTGTTCACCAATATGGCCTCATTGTGTGGGAGTCATGCTCAGCTTTTCTCATAATCAGTGCTGAGCAGTCTGGTTTAAAAATAAGACTCTGGTAATTGTGTCCGCGACACCCGGGCTAGTACCTGCTGGGACTTCAAGCAGCTGAGATTTGGCGGGTGGAAAGAGACGATTTTCACACACTGTTGGTTTGGACTCCACAGCCACCCGTTCTTTTCCTCTGCACGACTGCACTCCGATCGCCTGGTGCATCTACACAATCAATAACGCATTAAAACAGAACGCTTCTCGTGCAATTAAATACAACAATATTAAAATACAACACTTCAGGGAAAACAGCATTGTCTTTACATTGCATTTTTGTATTCTGTAAATAATAGAATAAGAATCAGTAATCCAATTAGTTAAATTGTAATATATATATATATATTAGGGCTGTCAAACGATTAATCGCAATTAATCGCATCCAAAATAAAAGTTTGTATATGTATATGCATGTATATTTAATAAAAAAATATCATTTATATAGAATATTTATATTTATACATATTATAAATTATATATACATCTATATACAGTACATACATGAAAATATTTCTAAAATATATAAAAGCATGTGTGTGTATTTATATACATAAAATAAATATACACAGTGCACCGACATATATTATGTAAACACAAACTTTTATTTTGGATGTGATTAATCGCGATTAATCGTTTGACAGTCCTAATATATATATATATATATATATATATATATATATATATATATTACACAATATTATGAAATAAATATAAAAGTATATTTAAATATATATAAGAAACATAAATTTTACTAAGCCGGCTGCTTGCTTTTCTTTAGCCCATCCACGTGGACCGCATGTTTATTTGAATCAAGTGCTGGAGAAAGACCCTTTCTTCATGTTGTACAGTGTTTGGATTGAGTACAGTGTTTGTCAGAGTGACCATATTTTGCTTTTAACTTTACTTTCAACAGTAGCGCGTTATTGTTATTGTGGGAATCTTACAGAAAGCAAGGTCATAACGTTTACAGCAGATGTCTTAGGTTTTTCTTTTGGCTTGCTATAAATTTGACTTGAATTGTAGGGAACTTTTTCAATGGCTGAAATATACACTCACTTAAAGGATTATTAGAAACACCATATTAAAACTGTGTTTGACCCCCTTTAGCCTTCGCCTTTCGCCTTCGACATGGTCAGAAACAACGCTCAGGTAGGCCGTGGCATTTAAACGATGCCCAATTGGCACTAAGAGGCCTAAAGTGTGCCAAGAAAACATCCCCCACACCATTACACCACCACCACCAGCTGCACAGTGGTAACAAGGCATGATGGATCCATGTTCTCATTCTGTTTACACCAAACTCTGACTCTACCATCTGAATGTAGACTCTACCATTGAAGCAACTCTACCATTGAAGCAACTGCCATGTGATTGGTTGATTAGATAATTGCATTAATGAGAAATTGAACAGGTGTACAGTCTAATAATCCTTTAGGTGAGTGTATACACACACACACACACACACACACTACTACGTGTAACGATATCCTCATGTCACGATTCGATACATATCACGATACTGAGCTCACAATACGATATTATTACAAGACATAAAAGGTACTGTTGATTAAAATGCTAAATTTGATATTACATTGTAGGTTTAAAATGAATAGGTTTGGACTTGGTGCTTGTAACAAGAATTGTGGACACAAGGACAATGTGACACCAGAATAACAATATTCATGATTCTGAAGCTAAAAATAGGGAACTATTTTAGACGAATATGCTTGCACTCTTGCACACTTTCACCGACTAGATAAAATTAAAATAAATGTAGGTCACTTTTTACTGGTAACATCAGACATTTCGCATTATCGGGACCCATGAATATTCCCCCATTGCATTTTTTATACATTATAATCAACATTATATATAGTAGTTTAATGTAGTACTGACACTAAAACTCCTATATTGGGGGAACTATATACACAATACAGATTGTCACCATCCATGATACATATTGCTGCATTTTTGTTTTGATAAATATAAATATAACTATAAATATAAATATATATATATATACTATTTGGTAAGTACAGTGGGGATAGACAGGAAAACAGTGAGAGATGGAGAAATAGGGTTTAATTGCTGGATTAAACACCTTTTCTTCCATATGAGCAGCAGGATGCCAAAGACATAAGCACTATTTTAAAAATGTGAAACAAAATCCCCCTTAGGTACCTTCCCTCCAGGACACACCAGCCACAGTATGGATCTCTCTGAGTCACGCAGGTCTGGCAGTCCGTCTTCAGATGGCAGGCCTGTACGGGCACCTTCCTGATCTGCAGAACCACAAAATCATAAAATGATTCAAATAAAGCTGGAATGCGGAACAGGCCAATCAGCATCTAAGAATGCAATGAAAAACCAATCACAATTCAATAGACAAATTATAACGATGCCACCGCTGTTTTTAAAAAAAGTAAAAAAGTAAGGTAGTTTCTTGAAAAGTATAAAGTTTATACTGAAATGAACTGATCCAAACAAAGCCTGTATGTGAAGTGGTTCAAGCTGAATTAATTGCAGAAAATTACAGAGAAAACGACAAACAAGAAAGCATGAATGGTTTCAATACATCACCGCCTCATAAACACTGCAATTACATCACTGAAAGGTCATAGACTCAGCAAGACGTACACTATACCAATGCCTTCAAATTGCATTAAAAAAAATACAATGTATATTTTGGTAACAATAAAAGGCGCTCCGATAGGTGCAATCATGCGTTTCCTGAGGTTGAGGCGGCGATAATCAAAGAGCTACTGAGCACACCGTCTGTGATAAATGACTCCAGCCTCGTACCTTTTTCTCAGTGGTGATGTACAAGTGCGCCTTGGTTTTGTCAAAGAAAAGGTTCTTATTTACATAGCCGCTGGTTTTGTAGTCTGGACCGGGGTTATACGCCTCTGGTACGCTTGACAAATGTACCTGGGTAAAGAGAGAACAATAGACACAGAGAAACACACAATTAAAGAGTCGAGCACAGGAAAGAACACATCTGTCATATTTACAGACCACACAAAACCCCCTAGCGCACCTGAGCCACACCTGACAACGTGTCAACCCTCAATGAACTGCCTACAAGCCACATAATGAGCATAAAACCAGCTCCATTCACAGGGAACTCACAAAATCCTGCATCCGGACTGGTTTTTATCCATCTATCGCTCAATTTCATCTGTCTGTCCTGCAAATAATCAGCTCTCACAAAGCCTTTTTATTTGAGTGTAAGAATTGGACTCAAGTTGAGCGAGCTGTTCATTATTTCTAATATAATGTCTAACAAGGTTTAGTTGTGTCTGTGGTAGCGAGAGGTTTCGTCAGTGATATCTTTTTCTCTTTCATCCCGCTGTCAGAGATTCGCCACGTTCACCCACCAGTTCCCTCACCTGCCAAAGCCTAAACTCCAGCTTTGTGACACGCCTGCTAATTCAGGTGTGTGACATCAGGTAGCTAGCTGCTTGTAGCGGTTGGCTAATTGGTTGTCTCAAATTTCCAGGGATGTTCGTTTCCTCAACATTTCTTTAACAATGCCTAACATTCTGCTCTTGTTGCACGTCCTCCTACAGACTGTCACTTTTTGGTTATTTTTACATTGGGGAAAAGTTAGTTTAAAGGGTTAGTTCACTCAAAAATGAGTAGTGTGTCATTTACTCATCCTCATGTACTCATCCAGGGCTGCCAACTCTCACGCATTCAGCGTGAGACTTATGCGATTGAGCCAATTCTCACGCTCTCACGCCACACCCCCGATTTCTCACGCTGAAGTGTAAAACCGGTCGGTGAAATGCCTGAAAGATGAGTTTATGTATAGATCTACCTGTTGAGACACTTGTGATCGACTAGTTTTACCGCAAATGAGTTAAAATATCCTGTAATCTAGAGCGAGCGAGCATGCGAGACAGATGTTGAGCTCCGTGCACGCACACGACGGCAGAGAGGTAAGCGAGTGAGAGACCTTACATGTGCAGCCAAAACCCCCCCTCCACATTGGAGAAGTCTCACGCCAAGCTAAACTCAAAAGTTGGCAGCTCTGTACTCGTCCTCACTGTGTCATGTACTCGTCCTCACTGTTTCATTTACTCGACCTCACTGTGTCATTTACTCGACCTCAATGTGTCATTTACTCGTCCTCACTGTGTCATTTACTCGACCTCAATGTGTCATTTACTCGTCCTCACTGTGTCATTTACTCGTCCTCACTGTGTCATGTACTCGTGCTCATTGTGTCATTTACTCGTCCTCACTGTGTCATTTACTCGACCTCACTGTGTCATTTACTCGACCTCACTGTGTCATTTACTCGTCCTCACTGTGTCATTTACTCGTCCTCACTGTGTCATTTACTCGTCCTCACTGTGTCATTTACTCGTCCTCACTGTGTCGTTTACTCGTCCTCACTGTGTCATTTACTCGTCCTCACTGTGTCATTTACTCGTCCTCATTGTGTCATTTACTCGTCCTCAATGTGTCATTTACTCGTCCTCACTGTGTCATTTACTCGTCCTCACTGTGTCATTTACTCGTCCTCACTGTGTCATTTACTCGTCCTCACTGTGTCATTTACTCGACCTCACTGTGTCATTTACTCGTCCTCACTGTGTCATTTACTCGTCCTCATTGTGTCATTTACTCGTCCTCACTGTGTCATTTACTCGTCCTCACTGTGTCATTTACTCGTCCTCACTGTGTCATTTACTCGTCCTCACTGTGTCATTTACTCGACCTCACTGTGTCATTTACTCGTCCTCACTGTGTCATTTACTCGTCCTCATTGTGTCATTTACTCGTCCTCACTGTGTCATTTACTCGTCCTCACTGTGTCATTTACTCGTCCTCATTGTGTCATTTACTCGTCCTCACTGTGTCATGTACTCGTGCTCATTGTGTCATTTACTCGTCCTCACTGTGTCATTTACTCGACCTCACTGTGTCATTTACTCGACCTCACTGTGTCATTTACTCGTCCTCACTGTGTCATTTACTCGTCCTCACTGTGTCATTTACTCGTCCTCACTGTGTCATTTACTCGTCCTCACTGTGTCGTTTACTCGTCCTCACTGTGTCATTTACTCGTCCTCACTGTGTCATTTACTCGTCCTCATTGTGTCATTTACTCGTCCTCACTGTGTCATTTACTCGACCTCACTGTGTCATTTACTCGACCTCACTGTGTCATTTACTCTACCTCACTGTGTCATTTACTCGTCCTCACTGTGTCATTTACTCGTCCTCACTGTGTCATTTACTCGTCCTCACTGTGTCGTTTACTCGTCCTCACTGTGTCATTTACTCGTCCTCACTGTGTCATTTACTCGTCCTCACTGTGTCATTTACTCGTCCTCAATGTGTCATTTACTCGTCCTCACTGTGTCATTTACTCGTCCTCACTGTGTCATTTACTCGTCCTCACTGTGTCATTTACTCGTCCTCACTGTGTCATTTACTCGACCTCACTGTGTCATTTACTCGTCCTCACTGTGTCATTTACTCGTCCTCACTGTGTCATTTACTCGTCCTCACTGTGTCATTTACTCGTCCTCACTGTGTCATTTACTCGTCCTCACTGTGTCATTTACTCGTCCTCACTGTGTCATTTACTCGACCTCACTGTGTCATTTACTCGTCCTCACTGTGTCATTTACTCGTCCTCACTGTGTCATTTACTCGTCCTCACTGTGTCATTTACTCGTCCTCACTGTGTCATTTACTCGTCCTCACTGTGTCATTTACTCGTCCTCACTGTGTCATTTACTCGTCCTCACTGTGTCATTTACTCGACCTCACTGTGTCATTTACTCGTCCTCACTGTGTCATTTACTCGTCCTCATTGTGTCATTTACTCGTCCTCACTGTGTCATTTACTCGTCCTCACTGTGTCATTTACTCGTCCTCACTGTGTCATTTACTCGTCCTCATTGTGTCATTTACTCGTCCTCACTGTGTCATTTACTCGTCCTCACTGTGTCATTTACTCGTCCTCACTGTGTCATTTACTCGACCTCACTGTGTCATTTACTCGTCCTCACTGTGTCATTTACTCGTCCTCATTGTGTCATTTACTCGTCCTCACTGTGTCATTTACTCGTCCTCACTGTGTCATTTACTCGTCCTCACTGTGTCATTTACTCGTCCTCACTGTGTCATTTACTCGTCCTCACTGTGTCATTTACTCGTCCTCACTGTGTCATTTACTCGTCCTCACTGTGTCATTTACTCGTCCTCACTGTGTCATTTACTCGTCCTCACTGTGTCATTTACTCGTCCTCATTGTGTCATTTACTCGTCCTCACTGTGTCATTTACTCGTCCTCACTGTGTCATTTACTCGTCCTCACTGTGTCATTTACTCATCCTCATTGTGTCATTTACTCATCCTCACTGTGTCATTTACTCGTCCTCATTGTGTTATTTACTCGTCCTCACTGTGTTATTTACTCGTCCTCACTGTGTCATTTACTCGTCCTCATTGTGTTATTTACTCATCCTCATCTACTCATCCTCATTCTATTATTTACTCTTCCTCATTGTGTCATTTACTCTTCCTCATTGTGTCATTTACTCGTCCTCATTGTGTCATTTACGCGTCCTCAATATGTCATTTACTCATCCTCATTGAGTCATGTACTCGTCCTCATTCTAACATTTACTCTCCTCGTTGTCTCATTTATTCGTTCTCATGTACTCGTCCTCATTCTATTATTTACTCGTCCTCATTGTGTCATTTACTCATCCTCATGTACTTGTCCTCATTGTGTCATTTACTAGCCCTCATGTACTTGTCCTCGTGTGATTTACTCATCTTCATGTACTCGTCGTCATGCTTTTTACTGTGCAATTATAATTAATTAGGACTGAGGCTTTTAATATTCAAAATCATTGCTCTGACTCTTCTGACTCAGTTGTATGAGAAATAAACTGAGCTGGACGATGACCTTTTTTACAGAACTGCTTTATAGATAAAATTAACTTAATAATTGATGATCTTTGCAAAAGAACTGAATCAACACCGAACTGACCTCAGCTGAACAACAGCCAAAGTTAATAATTTTCCTGTTAAGTCATTTACTGATAATATTGGATAATAAGTAAGCTGCTGCATTCGGTCAATTACAAGAACCAGAATCAGATTTTTAATTCGTTTATTTTTTTCTTAAATTCATTGTGATTCTTGTATTCGTTGTAAAGCACCTCGATTGTGTTTAAATGTGCTCTATAAATAAACACAGACTGATTGATTGATAGTTTTATGATGACTTTTTTTGTCATTCAAAAGCTTGGCAGCAGCAGGCCTCATTTACTTTCATTATATTGAAAATAACTGAACAGAAGCATTAATCATTTGTCTTCCACAGAAGACAAAGCCATGCAGGTTCAGAATGACATCCGGGTGAGTAAATATTCATTCTTGGGTGAAATATCCCTTTAAATGAATAGTTCACATTCAAATGTTATATTGCATTGTTATTCTTGCTAGGATACTAATGAACATCAAGACCGGTGTATGGGTTATAGCACCTCAGATGAGGGTTTGAGCACCTTGTGAATGTAGTTTCCTCAATATAACAGAACTTATCTCACCTTGATCACCCCTCCAGCATTGTGGCCCAGAAAGGCAATGGTGTGATCGTTCTCGACAGCCACAGCCACTGCGGTCAGCAAATTCTGCCTGATGAAGACTGGATTGGCCTTCAAGGCAAACTCCTGCCGACTGGCCAACGGAGATGGAAGAAAATCGGCTCCGCACTTATACTTGTTCACTATGTTATTCTGCAAGATAGGGAAACAGACACATATACATAAAATGTACTAAATGTACTTTTTAAATATATGTTCCTGCACTTACTGTCTTCTTAAGCTTTCATTAAAATATAATTTGCTCTGGCTCCAAGATATATTTTTTTTTACAACGTCTAAATGTTTTCTTGTATTTTCTTTCGAAACATCTCAGAAGTAAAACATTTTGCACAAGAGCACATTTTGTATCTCTACTTTTCGGATGCTGTATGTTAAGCACAAAAGTAGCAGCAGTTTCCTAAAAGTATAATGGAATATGTTCAGGAAAAAAATTAAACACAGATAAGCAAGTTACATATTAGTTTATTATACTAATCAACATATTATTTGTAATATAAACATATTAGTTTATTATACTAATATGTTTGATATATTATACAAATTAGCAAGAAAAACGTATCCAATATAAAGCGAAACACTATATTCATTCATATGTTTGAGGGAAAAATTTCCATTTTTCTTTATTTGCAAATAAATGACGGCTGTCGAAGCAGAATGATAAAAAAATTCACTTCGGACATTCCATGTCCTTTTAAAACCATTAACAGATATTTCAATATTTAGTAGAGGCTCATAATACAAACACTTTTGGGTCAATTAAAAAAAGCTTAACATTGTTAGTTGTTAAACTGCAAAGAAATACCTATCATTCAACGGCCAATGAGTGGCGGCTCAACATTTAAACAAATATAACCGGTAATGTTGCTGTTCTCAGTCTGCAGCGCTTTCAGAAACCCTCCACCTTCCCCAGCTCCACCTGTATAGATCTTCTTCGGGGGTTATTTCATATATGTTACATGTGCAGCAGCTACATGTCTTAAGGCCTGTACACACCGGGACGAATTTCGCGCACGTTATTCGCCAACGTTTAACGCCTCGTGACTAAACAATGGGCGCCAATGTGAGAGTTCACACCAACGCGTAAAATACCACGCGTAAAAGCGTCATTTTTTTTAAAAAACGCCTCGGGTTCGTTTTTTTTAGTTTGACGCGCCGCGTCAAAAACTATCCAACCAATGAGATTGCCACTTTTGCTCACGTGTTTGAAGCTTCTGAAGTTACAGTAAAACACAACTTGGGGGCGCTCAAACACAAAACGGTCTTGCCGAGCACACATATGCAAAGGCGCAGAAGATATACGCGTCGCTGTCTACACTACACCGCCAGGAAGAAATAAGACGAGGAAGATGCAAGGCAAGATGATGGTGCAAGAACATAACGAACTATGACAAACGTGACAGGGACTACAAACATCTTGATAAAAGAAAACTTTTCTGGCGCCATCTAATGTCAGGGAATGAATTTACTTGTTCACTCAGCTCATCGTCAGCGAAAATCGCTTGGATGTGAACACAAAAAACTTGTGTTGAAAAACGCTGACGAATAACGCGCGCTGATATTCGTCCTGGTGTGTACGGGCCTTTACATCCTCACAGCAATGACTGTTGTACTTGCTATGCAGCAGTGGCATAACATATCTGTTCTGCCAAGACCAAATACCTTAACATTACCATAACCTTTAACATGCCAATCTTTCAAAGAGTTTTCATGACACAATTATGTTTTCAGCTTCAAAACATGCAATTGTGTCATTGATCAATGATAAGAAAAGCTGCTACTTACATCGTGTTTGACAATACATAGTTCGCTAGTACTGGATGAGTAGGGACTCTCCACAACTAATCGGTCGTCAATCTTGCCGTTGTCCGTGTAGCAAGCGGTAACGATGGTCAACAGTTTCTGGTTGATGTTTTTAAGGGGGTACATACACAGAGCTGATTCAGTGGCCCCATCCTCTGAGCTAGCCACCACAAACAGGACTTTATCCCATTCCCTGATATTCCCATACTCTCCAGAATCAGACATGACCCGGGCCAGCTCTTTCCCCGGCTCGGTCAAATACGCGGCCTGGACTTTATTGTAGCGATTCTTGTCGCCGCAACTAAGCTGAAGCTCCGTGTACGAATAGTAGTGATTGTCGTTCTCGCAGAGGCGTGAGACGAAAGTAAAGTTCTTGTTGTCCGTTCCACCGAGAGTGCGCGAAAAGAGGAAATAGACAAAGTTGTCATTTTTGAAGGCAAATTTGAAGTCGTGCAGGTACTTGGGCACGAAGGGAACTGCCTGGACCGTAGACGCCTCGATGATGCTCTCGAACACGACCCAGTCGCGATAGTTCTGCACGATTCTGGTGCTGATGAGTTTCGAGCTGTCCATGCTTCCGTAGCCCTTCCCGACCAAAAAGACATCGAACGGTTTGTCGTCCAATTCCAGCGTGGCCATGACGCCCACCACCGAAACGTGCTCTTCGGTGCTGGCAGCATAAGTCCGCTCCCCTTTGCTGTCGCTGTAGTATATCTGCTCTTTGACGTTGGTGAGGTTGAGCAGAGAGCAGATTCCTCGGTATAAACTCCCACAGACTATCAGCGACCCGTTATTCGAATGAACCAACAACAGTTTATTAGTGTTGTTGGTGTCTTTCAGGTCTTGGCAAGTAGACACTGGAGGTGTGCAACCCTTCGCATCTTTCTTGGGCCCCGTTCCAGATCTGGCCTCAATCTTCAATGAAGAGTCCAATTGATAAATAGCATTGACCGCACCGAGGTAAACACGCCCGGTCAGGGAGTCCCACGCCACATTATTGATGGGTGTGTCCGTGGAAAACTCGAGTATGGGCTCTTCAGAGGATGCAGCGGTTACTTGTAGCACCAGTAGGACCGCTGGTAACCAGGTGGCCATTGCTGTAAAAAGAAAGAGTTTGAATTAGGATAAAGTTCTGCAAAGTTCAGATGTTGGGGTGTCAGTGACTATAAAGATGTCAACTCTTTCCCCAACAGTGTTTTTGATCATTTTTTTTACATTTTTTTTACAAAAATGTAATGGCCCCAGAATATTTCATTCTATGAATATCTGAACATGCAATATATCAAAAGAAGTTAGACATCACTATTACAATTGCCATACGTTCTAGAACCCAATTGGTGGTTAAAACCACCCAGAATACTCCAAAAACCTACTAAAACATCCTAACCTTAACCCAGAACACCCTAGACACCACCCAGAACATCACAGAAACTCCCTAGAACAACATAGCAACCCCTCAGAACATCCTAGCAAGCAGCAAAATAGTCAGTGCACAAAGTTAGGGCACAAACGCATTATGGATACAACAGTTAGTGAAGGTTACTACAGGTTGGCTTGACCAGGGTGCTCAATCGCTGCCCATTCATCCCTTCGGAAAAAACGTTCTTCAAATTATAAAGCCTAACGAAGCTCAAACCTGGGCTGCTGTTTTATGATGTTAACCTGGCATTCCCTGGAGTTCCATCGACGCTGCAAAGTGATAACGTACTCGCCCTGAGGGTTGAGTTAATTTCAGCTCTCACATTCATTTACATAAAAACCCCTGCCCCTCTATTGGCAGTTTTCATCTTTTCTCCCTTCTCCCAGCTGATCACAAAGCTCATTTATTACAAATTCCATTTCTTCACATAAATGTAGCTGCCCTTTTTAGTTCATACCCTTAAACAATTCTTTTTAATTTAGAATGGTGGCTTAAATTGGTTCACGTTATTTGCTCTCTTTACGGGAAGTGGGTTGTTGCTCTTTTACTGTTTCCTAAGGACGTTTTTGCTCTTGTATAATTTGTTTCAGAACTAGTTTAGGTGAACTCAGGTGTAGATGCCAAAGTGTGACCAATAATCACCAATGAGATCTCTGCAATGTCTCAATTGTTTCTCCAAGACAGTAAAACGACGTTTGAATGTGAAGGCGTGACTGATCCTGTTGGGAAGAATAACACACTTTTTTAATGTCTCAATTGTTAAACAGCAAAGAGATTACATGGACAGAAACTTGAGGCTTTTGCTTTGAATGTGCGACTGACTCTATAGGAGAGAAAAATCACCAATGAGGCTTGATGGAAAGCAAATGGAGACTTTTGCTTCTTTGACATCTCTGTAATATCTCAAATGTTTCTTCTAGACGGCAAACAAATTAAATTGAGAGCAAATTGAGACTTTTGCTTTGTCTGAGGAGTGACTGACCCTGTAGCGGAGAAACATAACAAATATGATGTCCAATCTCTCAACTGTTTGTCTCAGAAAGTTAGTAGACTAAGCGGAGAGATAATTTGACTTTGTCCGAAAGTCTTCTGTATCAACTTTTTCTGTCAACAGTTTTGTTTTCATGTTCGAGGATTATGAGGAGAAACATCCAAAGAAAGTTGATGTTGAAATTAGAACTCCAACTTTCCTGAGCTGTGAAAGAGCCATCTTTACAATGGGATTGGGTTTAAGAGCACTATAGGAGCAAAGACCATCTCAATGCATCTGCCTGCAGGTGCTTGAAAGGAATCATATAATATTTAACCTCTAATCTAAGAAGACAAATGACAGCATTTACTGACAGCGCTAGACCTGAAAGGACATTTCAGCAGCTCTAACTCAATACTGAGCTCATGGACACAAAGGAAATGGGACGTGGACGTATAGATCAGCGACAGAGACTTCGCTTAAGAATCACAAATATATCTTCAGGGATCCAATTACCCTGACATGTGTGTTCGTAATGCAGGACAGAAGGTCAAGACACACTGGCCTGCGTCCATTAATTCCGTTATGGCCGTCAGTGCGGAGAGTAGCCTTGGAGAAAACTTAGCCGTCTGTCTCGATTAACAAAAATGACAAAACGCAGAATTCAAATCCTATTTGTTGGGGTGTTGATTTCATGGTTAAGCAAGTAGATGTCAATTAGTAGCGCTTGCAAGGGCAAACACTTTTACTACTATTGCCCATGCTTAAGGTGGGCTCTAGGAACATGAATAAAAGCTCAAGCCATGCGTGTTTTTTTTTAGTAAAATAATAATTAAAGTAGTAATAATAATAATTAAAAAAAATCTCTTACACTGTGTCCTAACCAGACTTAATGTGACGACGCAATCTTTCATGTTACCAAAGTTTTGTCCCAAACCAGGGTACATAGAACCTTGACAACCACACACTAGAAACCACAAAACACCCTAGAAACCCCATAGAAAAACACCATATAAACCACATAGAAACCACAGTAAGCCCAGAAACCTCAAAGAATACCAAATAAAACAAACAAAGCACCCTAGAAGCCCCCAAGAAAACATTAGCAACCAACACACTAGAAACCACAAAATCGTTGGAAACTCATTTGAACACCCTAGAAACCCCCCCAAAACACAATTTCAATAATTCAAAACACTATATTAACTCCATAGAACAGTATCAACCATTCAGAACACCCCCTAGAACATCCCACCAACACTCTAGTGACCCGGAACACCTAGCAATAATAGACACCACATAAAATGCCATAGAATCCCCCATTTGACATCCTTACAACAATATAGTGATGACTCAAAACACCCTAGCAATCATCTAAAACACAATGGAAACCCCCAGAGCACCCTAACAACCAACCAGAACTCGACTAATACAAGATTCAAGACTGATGTTATTCACTGATGACAATGCTTATTCACCCATGCTTAGAAACTCCTTATAACATGGTTTGAACTACATAGTAAACCCCGGAAACCCGATAATAGACACTGGTAACCTCACCATATAAACCACAGAACTCCTTAGAAATCCACAGAATATCCTACCAACACCCTAGTGATGACCTAAAACACCTTGCAATCATAGACACCATAGAAATCCAAGAGAACACCATTGCAACCACTCAGAACACCATAGAACCCCTTATAACATCCTAGCAACACCCTAGTGATGACCTAAAACACTGTGCAATCATAGACACCACATAGAACACCATATAAATCCCAGAGAACAATCTAGCTACCACTCAGAACACCATATAACCCCCTATAACATCCTAGCAACACCTTAGCGATGACCTAAAACACTGTGTAATCATAGACACCACATAGAACACCATAGAAATCGCAGAGAACAATCTAGCTACCACTCAGAACACCATAGAACCCCCTTTAGCACCCTAGCAACACCCGAGTGATGACCTAAAAAAAACCTTGCAATCATAGACACTACAGAGAATACCATAGAAATCCCAGAAAACACTTTAGCAACTACTCAGAACACCATAGAACCCCCTTTAACACCCTAGAGACACCCTAGTGATGACCTAAAACATCTTGCAACCATAGACACTATAGAACACCATATAAATCCCAGAGAACAGCATAGCAACCACTCAGAACACCATAGAACCCCATATAACATCCTAGCAACACCCTAGTGATGACCTAAAACACCTTGCAATCATAGACACTACATAGAACACCATATAAATCCCAGAGAACACCATAGCAACCACTCAGAACACCATATAACCCCCTATAACATCCTAGCAACACCCTAGTGATGACCTAAAACACCTTGCAATCATATACACTACATGGAACCCCATAGAAATCCCAGAGAACACACTAGCAACCACTCTTAACACCATATAACCCCCTATAACACCCTAGCAACACCCTAGTGATGACCTAAAACACCTTGCAATCATACATAGACATATACACTAGACCTCACCTTGGATACGGCAGTTCATTAGAACGAATGCGTCAATAGAGCCGCCATCTTGAAACAGGGGAGCCCCTCCACTTTAATGCATCAGCGTCAATGTAGTAGACACAGGTCTAACGCAAATAAAATCACCATAAATCATCATGAATGCGATTTTTCTTGTTTTTTTGGTTTGTTCCAACGGTCAGACAATGTTTTTTTTAAAAACATTCTTCCTAGTTCAGATTTCATCCGTGAACTTCATACGCTGCACAAAAGTCCGCCACCATCAATGAATTCGAAGTAAAGGCAGAGATAGCAGCGTTACCTAGCTATTTCCTATGACAAGACCCCTGTTCCAAGATGGCGGCGGTTTTGACGCATGCTTAGAACCCCCAGGTGAGGTCTAGTGTATATGTCTATGGCAATCATAGACACTACATGGAACCCCATAGAAATCTCAGAGAACACACTAGCAACCACTCAGAACACCATATAACCCCCTATAACATCCTAGCAACACCTTGATTTTTGATAGTGTTTTTTTTTGTAAATGTAAATTCAAGATTGAAGGACACAACACAACATACATTCCCACTGAATAAAGTGCACACAAGTCTTATGAAAGCCAAATGAACAGCTGATAACTGGGGCAAAGCAGTTTCTTGGCTGAAGGGCGGAAAAATAAAAGGCTTCTCGCTCCCTTGTTTAAACATGATGAAAGACAAAAACCTTTTTATTAAAACATGTAGAGGGAAACTTTTCCCTGACACAAAACTTCTTCGAGAGACAGAGTCTTTATACTCTGATTAGGGTGACCGAATTCCTGCTGCTCGGTCTCTCTCATTGTACGGCATGTCGTTTCAAAGATTCATTTGCTTATGCATGCAAATCGCTCACATCCAGCCCCAAAAACCGTCTGTTGCCATACAAATTCCCTCAGATGTGCGGTTATAGGTCATCGCGCATGGATCCGGTCTCCTGTCCCCGTGCGGCGGGCTCTTTCATCCAGCACACGCGCTGTTAATCCGCCTGCTAATCCTGAAATTTGCGCAGGATCAAAGCGTTGCGGCTCGACATCACGCAATACCGGCACAGCAGGGCTAAACACCAACCGGCTCCGCACCACAGCGGCCCACTCCAACAGGACATCGAGGCCTCGCCAGATAAACTCCTTTTAATTTACCTGACGACAGATACCGAATTAGCCCAGAGCAAACATGGTCTCAAAACGTGTTAATAAATAATAACGAAACAACTAATGCACTAATGAAGCAAAAAACATCTGGAGGAATCCATGCGGAGAGCCAGAAGTGTTAAATTATTATAACTGTACTGAAGAACAGAGGGCTTTTACCTCCAGGAGAGAGAGAGAGAGAGAGAAAGACTCATTAGCGTAGGTTTATTATTGCTTGAGAGAGATAATCCCGTTTTCTCCTCAGTCAGGCGGAGGAACAAAACCCCTTCAGCTCGGCGCTGCATTACCAAACAGGCGTCTGCAGGAAATACGGCCTTGTTAGATCTCGCAAGCCTTCAAGGCAAGTCCACACGTGTCTTTCACCTGCGCCACTGAAGATTACAGGACACCTTCGGGTTCAAGCTGTCAAACACAAAGCCACGTCTCAAGCTGAAAGTGTGCATGGACTCCAACACTATTAGGTCTGCACAGGACTTGTGTGATAATAAAAGATGGATCATTTTTAGTTGTAGATTGATGGGTAGTAACCAACATAACCTGAATGAAGGAAAAAAAAAAACACAAAATAAACATAATAATAAAAACCAGGGACGGAGTGGGACTCATTTTCAGCCCTGGAGTTTCATGCCTTAAACCGGCTCACTTTAGTTCCTGACTGACTATATTAAAATAATGTAATTAAAAAATGCAATTAAAACCTCAGGATATAAGCAATAGTGCACTGTTCTGTACAGCCTTGTAATTCATTATATTTTTCAAAAATATAATTTTCTATTCAGCGCAATAGCCGTACACAGGGTTTTATAAATACAGAGATCCCAAAAGTGATCTTGCTAGGGGGTTCGGGGGCACATTATTTTTCCACTTCCACTTCTCCTTCTCCCATTCTTCTTCTCTCAGGCTATGTTTACACGGAAACGATTCTGAAGAGAAAACGCAAAAGTGGCGTTGCGTTATCACTTTTTATTCTGCGTTTAGACGAGCGTTTTGGGTGGGAAATCCGCGTGCATATGATGAAGCAAAAGTGTGTGAAATTCAATGTAGTATGCACTCCAGGCGGCTAGGAATGCATACTACAACAACAACAAGTCCGCGCGCCTGCGTACAACCTTCACTGTCAAGCAGACTTTTGCGTTTTTACCGTTTACACGGGAACGCGGCGGTGGAGCTTTTTTAAGATTTCCACTCTGGAGGGTATCTTCACTTTTTTGCGTTTTTAAGCCCCAAAAATGGGAAAAAAAAGCCGAATGGGAAAATGCCCGTATGTGTAACGTTAGTGATCACTTCGTCAAAGGTGAGTTAATACAACTTTAGTGACTGTTTGTGTAACGTGTAACATTTCCGAACTTTGTAAAGTCAAAGTATGTCTGTAAGACGAGGTAGTTGCTGATATCTACCGCCTCGATGGCAGGAAAATATTTATTCAGTTGAAAAATCGCTCCTCTTAATAACGTAAGGATCACGTCCAACATATGATTGATTTTTTGTTTATTTCTTTCTCTTGTAATAGCGTGTAAAGTAGTACGGACTTTCCTCCATCTCGTCCATTGCGCTCTTCACTCCCTGCCCTCCATCTCAATTGGCCTTATGCACAGATGCACTACTTCCTGAACTTCAGCCAGCTCCTTGTTTCCTGTCTGTCATTATTGGCCAAATTGATTAATCCAGGTGTGCCTGAGATTACAATAATCAGACACACCTGAATTAATCAAGTCCGGCCAATAATGGCAGACAGGAAACAAGGAGCTGGCTTAAGTTCAGGAAGTAGTGCAGCTGTGCATAAGGTCAATTCCGTGCGTCATCATAATCATGTGACTGAAACCCAGGAATAAAACAGACCAGCCCACCGGGAATTCTCCAGGTGCTCCCGATTAGCCAATCCGGGCCTGATAAAAACTAAAAATGATAAAAGATTGATTGAATGATTCATAGTAATCTCCCCAGCCCCCAGATAAAAATAATAATAATAAAAAATAAATAAAAACATGTAAAATGAAATAAATGGTATTTTTTGGGGTCTGAATAAAGGTAAAAGATCACAAAAACAACAACAATAATAATAATAACAACAACAACATTGACATAATGGTAAATACCAGGTTAATACCAAATATTAATAATTATTTTAATATATTATTTTTAATATCAATAATACTAATAATACTACTGAAAAAAATAAAGAAATGTTTATTAGTCAATTACCAAAGGCGAAATAAATAAATAAATAAATAATAAAACGTTTACATTTTTCATTATTATTTTAAGTCCAAAGTATGAAAAAAAAAAAATTACAAAAAATAATGATAAAATTAATAATTAGATAAAAAAGTGTCAAGACAAACTTTGAAGTTGGCTTGAGAAAGCCTGGCAAGAAAGTTTGAATAAGATTGAAAAGTTTAAAGTTTGAAGGTTTAAAAATAATGGTTTATAAAATAATATAGGAAAAAATATACCGATATAATGGTAACTTTGTCTAAATAAAAAATGAAAAAAGTGAAAATTGCTATAAATGTTTGCAAACGCTACTTAGGATCAGGGTATTCATTGGTTTAAAACAAGGGGGTTTTAGCATTGGACAGAACTTTTCCCAGAGAACGATTGCTCATTGTCAACATTTCGGAGTAGCTACACTACAGCATTCAGATGTTATCTTCAAAGCCAACCGGCATGATTCCACAGTGGTTTTACAAAGAGAAAGACAGAATGAGAAAAGAAGAGCACAATAACTAGATGAAATGATTGGGCTGGATGCACTCCTGTGAGCCGAACAGGTCTGAGAATGCGCAGTCAAGTTCCTGTCACAATCTCCATTGAATTTCAATATGAATGATTATCCCAACTGGCTCTTCATTTATTTTCATTTGATGAAGCCCGCAAGCGGCCGGGCCAGCGCTGCTGAGAGCCATTAGCAGTCTGTCCTGAGGACTAGAGCGCACCTCTGCTGTGTGAGCGCTGCCCGTACACATTTGGGCTCATCTGATGGGTTATTGTTCCTCTCAATGTTGCTGCCAGCTGTTCCCACACACACACACACACACACGTCTACATGTCAGGATTGGATCCAGCACTTACTGGTCCTCTTCGCACCTTCTGGCGGAAGCGAGTGTCCGCAGGGAACGCAGACACTGTGTGTGGACGGCGGACACAGCTGGCCCAGGCCAAACAAGATTAAAAATGGAACGGTGGAGAGAAATCCTCCACCAATCCCATTCGATTATCCATCCATCCTTTCCTCCGTGCCTTTCTCTCTCTCTCTCTCTCCGATTCCTCATTTCTTTCCCCCTCATTTTTCAGTCACACCCTTCGAACTGCTGTGACGCCACAGTGAATCTATTACACACCTTATTGTCTCTAATGAAGTAGCTTTGCATCCATTAAGTCGGTTGAAGCATGAAGCTTGATTCTTCTTCTACGGCTCCATTTCACAGAGAAGTGAGAGGAGTTGCTTTCATTCCTGGCCTTTTAGACTGATTTATCGATGGGGATAATAGTAAGACGGTTATTATGTCTGAATAAAGACAAAAGCCCGAATTAAAAAAAAAAAAAGTAAAATAATAATACTTCTTAAAGTGTAGTCCGAATAATGGCTAATAAAAGAATGAATGGGTGGATGATCATCGGTCTGAATAAAGGCAAAAGCACACAATAAAAAAACAAGAGAAAAAAAGTGAAAAATTCAATAATTAAAATTACTTTAAAAATTAAATGAATTAAATAAATAAAAAAAATGAGTACTATTAAAGAGTAAAAAACTACTCTACTTACTATTTAATAGTAAAAAAAATTATTACTATTAAAATAATTAAATAATAGTGATTTCCCAGTCTGATAAGATAATAATGATACATGTATAAGAACAGAACAATGAATAAGAACCATGTGTGTGCGTGCAAAATAACCGATTTTACATGC
>NC_142793.1:12234100-12244100 GCF_988280905.1 Pimephales promelas
ATTTCTCACAACTTGTGTGCTTTTTCTGGGTGAGAATCTGTGGCGCTAACAGGGTCAGAACATGCAGTCAAGCACAGATCATCGACGGATTTTAAATGATATACCGTAAACCTTCAGAACACTGGGAATATTGACATGTGTCATATGAGATCATTCTGTAATGCCTTTGTGTTATAAAGTTTGATGCTGGTCGCTATTCAGAGCCATTATATGGATGAACAAGAGCAGGAATTTTATTTTTTCTATCTCTTTAATGCAATGTGGTTGAACTGAGGTGTTTTGCATTGTAAAAGCTCGAGTTTCAATAGTCTTTCCAAACTCAACTAGCAAAAAAGTATCCTGTCTTTCATGATACGCCCCTTTAAAAAGGAAAAGGAGACTTAGGGATGCGATACAAAACAGTTGATTCTCACAACTGAAATAAGACCATCTGAGACACCCGAGAACTCCCTTTGTTGTGCTGGCATTGGTTTATATAAGTGGTAGAATTTCCCACATGACTAAACAGATATGATCACACACATCCACGTTATCCTTTCATATCTCGCCAATAAGGAAATGTTGTAGGGCTCAGGCGGGATTGGGCAACATCAAAGCCAGGCTATAGCCGACACGCTACTGTTAAAATCTCTCTCGCCGGCTATCGACGCTCAAGCTCGGCTCAGATAACCACCGTCTGCCAGTCGCTTGCTCTCATTTATCTCCACAGCCTTCTGCTGATAATTACAGCCACCCTGAACACACACACACGGCGTGATTATCACCTGTGGCATCAGCCGGCTCATCCAAGCTCGGGGTCTGTCCCCGGTCCACTTCCAAAATCATCAGACAAGCACTCTAAGCTTCGGGGTGAGCGCCACCGACGAGGCCAAGCTGCACAAACATTCATTTTCGATTCGCCGGAGAAGGTCCAAATGGAAACTGATGATTCAATCCCTAAATGGAGTTCTAGATGTAGTTGACCCACGCTATCTGTGTGTCTTGCTCTACTAAGTAAAGCCAATTTCTCCGCTCCTCTGGAGTCACGAGGAGACGTCTGACTGACGGAGCAAACAGAGACCACATGCACGCGTGTCTAGGTGATTCTTCAACTTTGGAGTTCAGATTTCTTTATATAACGTGAAGGTGAAAAACTTTCATCCTTTGGTAATGACGTACTTACACTGTAAAAAATATTGTTGGTTTAACTTAGAAAAAGATACCTGGTCGCCTTAAAATTTTAAGTTGATTGAACTGGAAAAAAGTGAGTTAATACAATGAAGGAGATTAATTTAATCATCAGAAACTCAAAATAATAAGTTATCTCAACTAAATAAATTATTTAAGTTGATTTGACAAAAGAAAAAAATGTTGTGGTAACAAATCTTGAAAATATTTTTTTTTACAGTGTTGTAAGTGTGTAAGTCTTATTATATTATGTTTTTCCAAGACACAGACAGACAAAACCAAATCTGAACATGTTTAATGTAGTTTTGTTACAATAAATTAAACATACAGCAATAAAATATTTTTAATTAAACAGTTTTTCAAACATTACAAATTATAAAAATATTATATTTAATATAATTAAATTTCGCATGTAATTATGTGCATTTAGAATACATAAAATTATAGCTATAAATGAGTCTTAGTTTTTTTATGTTTACACATTTTAAAATAATAATAAATGTGTGTAAAACATAATTCACGAAAGGACAGACTTCTCCTGTGATACATTGCGAACCGTTTGACATTGTTTGAAAATAGTAAACCAGAGTGTACAATAAATGTGTTTTAAGAGTTTACTTTCTAAAGGTCCACAGGGACATAGTTGTCGAAACACCTGTCTAAGAGTTCACATGAGACCCCTCACTGATGCTAAATGAAGCTCTATGCTAATGGAGTCTCCCTTGGCGTCTCTGTCACTTGTTTTAAACGTGAACGATAAATATTCAAACTCATCTTCCCACCCCCATCAATTAAACACAGGGCAGTTGTGGGAATCATTTTGGTTTGGATCCAGTGAGATTTTCCTCAAGTTTTCAAGGATGATGCATCATGTGACAGATAGGGGGCATCGCTCTGACAATGTGATTGATGTTACAGCGACTGCTTTTAAGAGACTCACGTTAAAGGAATCAGTCACGCAACAATAAGAAGTCTTTTCATTTTATCACCCTCTTGTCATTATAGATACATTTGTAGTTGTTTTTTGTTATTGAACAAAAAAAAGAGGTAACACTTTATAATAACTGCACACTATTAATCATTAGTTAAGCGTGAGGAAACAGTTAATTCATCATTTATAAAACATTAATAGACATTAATATGCAGTTTATAAATACAGCTATACATGTTTTTTTCTTGATTAATAAGCATATCTATAATGCGTTTAATGAGTGTATTTTCATACTTTGTTAATGATCAATTAATAATTTGAACATGTATTCATCATGCAAAGATAGTTATATATACATGCTATAGAAATATATTTTCTTTTACTCCACAGTTTTAAACGTATATCAGTGCATTTAGATGTTGTGCCGCAGACAACTGTGGAATAACAAGAGAACCGGTGTGTAAATAATAACATGAATTTTTCATTTCGGGTGAACTGTTCCTTTAAGCGGGAAAAAATAAAAAATAAAAAATCAACCAAAGCTCTAGTGGAGATATTAATAATCCCAAACAGAGTAGGAAGACACTTACTTCCCAGCCGAAAATTGCTTTAATTGATGCTTGACATAAGAGTGAAGTATCAGTCTGTTCAACCTCCACGGCACTGAAAGAGAGAGAGAAAGAGAGAGAGAGAAAATGAGATGTGTGTAACACATTCAGATAAATCACAAGGCTCCTATAATCTTCTCTCTCATTCAACTCGTCATTCTCTCTTCCATAGACCTGTTTAATCTGTAATGGAGCCTGGTTAGGGAGAGAATCAATGTAAGTACCGGTACACTTATTAGGGGATTTCAGAGGCGTAAATAAGTTAGAGCCTCGCAGTGAGGGAGGGAGGACATGAAATCTTAATGTGCAGTGTGGAGACCAGACGGTCTGCGAGGTTTCTCTTTCTCTGGCGGGGCTTAGCATTAGCTAGCATCACAGAAACACTTTCTCGCCAGGGTCTCGTCGTACCTCACAACGCGTGAGGGAGATCTCTGGAAATCACACAAATGATTGGCGGACTGTAGTATACACTCGCCTAAAGGATTATTAGGAACACCTGTTCAATTTCGCATTAATGCAATTATCTAATCAACCAATCACATGGCAGTTGCTTCAATGCATTTAGGGGTGTGGTCCCGGTCAAGACAATCTCCTGAACTCCAAACTGAATGTCAGAATGGGAAAGAAAGGCGATTTAAGCAATTTTGAGCGTGGCTTGGTTGTTGGTCTGAGTGTTTCACAATCTGCTCAGTTACTGGGATTTTCACGCACAACCATTTCTAGGGTTTACAAAAACATCCAGTATGCGGCAGTCCTGTGGGCGAAAATGCCTTGTTGATGCTAGAGGTCAGAGGAGAATGGGCCGACTGATTCAAGCTGATAGAAGAGCAACTTTGACTGAAATAACCACTCGTTACAACCGAGGTATGCAGCAAAGCATTTGTGAAACCACAACACAAACAACCTTGAGGATGAGCTACAACAGCAGAAGACCCCACCGGGTACCACTCATCTCCACTACAAATAGGAAAAAGAGGCTACAATTTGCAAGAGCTCACCAAAATTGGACAGTTGAAGACTGGAAAAATGTTGCCTGGTCTGATGAGTCTCGATTTCTGTTGAGACATTCAGATGGTAGAGTCAGAGTTTGGCGTAAACAGAATGAGAACATGGATCCATCATGCCTTGTTACCACTGTGCAGCTGGTGGTGGTGGTGTAATGGTGTGGGGGATGTTTTCTTGGCACACTTTAGGCCCCTTAGTGCCAATTGGGTTTAAATGCCACGGCCTACCTGAGCATTGTTTCTGACCATGTCCATCCCTTTATGGCCACCATGTCCCCATCCTCTCATGCCACAAAGCTCGAATCATCTCAAATTGGTTTCTTGAACATGACAATGAGTTCACTGTACTAAAATGGCCCCCACAGTCACCAGATCTCAACCCAATAGAGCATCTTTGGGATCTGGTGGAACGGGAGCTTCGTGCCCTGGATGTGCATCCCACAAATCTCCATCAACTGCAAGATGCTATCCTATCAATATGGGCCAACATTTCTAAAGAATGCTTTAAGCAGCTTGTTGAATCAACGCCATGTAAATCGAACGAGCTGCCTTTCTGAATAGGGTTGGGTATCACTTGAATTTGGGTATCGTAGGGTTGGGTATTGTTTGATGCCGATTCCAAATTTATTCTAAATCTTATTGCAAGACATATAATTAGGTGAATACCATGAACAATAGCAGGCTTACACAAGGAAATTCTGCCTATGGTTTAAAAACACCACAGCAAACATTTCAAGCATTATCAAAGACAAGTAAACATTCAGTAATTAAAAAAGCACTAAAATAAAGATTTTCAGGTATTCAGGTATAGAAATTGTAATCAAATGTAAAATAACACTTCACTTTAATTCTCTAAAAAGAACTCAGATTCACTTTACAAATAAAATATACATTACAAATTTAGTTTAAGCGAGTAAATTGTCTTTTGTTACTTGATTAACATTAATGGTAAATGTATTTATCTATGTGAGAGAGAGTTCTAGATGAGTGAGAGTGAGAGAGAGAGAGAGAGAGAGCGTGCGAGAGAGAAAACAGAAATAAAATTGTTCAATTACACTTATTGAAAAAAAAAACTGCTTAAGGCTTTTTATTAGAGCGTCTCCATATTAGCATGGCAAAATGCTAATGCTAACAACAACTGTGAGCCTCCCATGTGATATTTCCATGACAAAACATTTGCTGCCTAGCCTCCAAATTGGTCACTTGGCATTTCACTTATCAGCCAGTTCCCTATGTAGCTCACTAGGGTTTGAAACTAAACTACCTAAATAACTGCATTATTAAAAAGTATAAATTATCTTTGCAGGAACTAAATTTGCTAATTGCTTTTCTCGCTAAACGCACTTGTTACTTCTGCTGGTCACGCTACACCCCTTTAATTACTCCCAACAAAGCCTAATTAGCAGTATTTGTGCAACCAGAGGCGAACACAACCTCCATTAGAGCAGAATCAAAGCTCAAACACTTTGCTAGACGTGGGGGTTCGTTGCTATGTTGAGCCGCTAGCGTCACGCGGCGTTTGCGCTACAACTTTGTCTGGATGTAATCAGCAGGAGTAGAAAGTTTTTAGCTCAAAGCTCCGATGAAATATAAGATCTAATTAAGAAGTGAGCAGAACTGCTGATGCAGGACAAGTTATAACCTTTCATATCCTGATGAATATGGATTTCGGGGCACGGAGGAGGCCAGCGTTGGATCAGCAATCTTACTGAGAAGCCTTTATAAATATCAGCCGTGACCAGTGCACACGACCTCAGAACGAGAACCGCCGGTCCAAGGCTCAATGAAGAAAATGAGGTGCTCGAGACAGTAGAATTTAATAAATGCGAATGATGTAGCGCACATTCAACATGTGCGCGCCTTTCTGTTGCCTATGGAAACCACCTGAGAGCGCTGACACATTTGAGCCTCATTTGCTGGATAACCATCTGCTCTGATATTCTAGAAGAGTTGTGTATCCTACATGAAATATCAGGAGAGAAATATCACTTAGCATTCCAATTGGTATATGACAATACGAAATAATATATATATATGTACTGTATTATATATATCATAAACTATATTCATTTATACTATAAGACATTAATATTACAATAATACATAATATAAACTGTATATATATATATATATATATATATATATATATATATATATATATATATAAATAAAAGAAAGCAAAGAAATTATATATAATTTCTACAAAGTATATATTTAAATTAGGGCTGTGCAAAGATATAATTGCAATTAATCGCATCCAAAATAAAAGTTTGCATTTACATGATATATTTATAGAGAGATTCATATGCATGTATGTGTGTTAAATTAATGTTATAATTAATTTTCATAATGTAAAATAATAAAATTTATAATTTATTATATTAAATTATATTTACATATTTATTATTTTACAGAATATATATATATATATATATATATATATATACACAAACATATATATCCACTGTATATATATATATATATATATACTGTACTGTATATATAATCAAAATGTATTATATTAGTTGTTTTACATTTGCATATGATATTATAATAATAAATTATACTATTTTAGATTATAGATTTATCATCTTTATTACTAATATATAATATATATATATATATATAAATATATATATATATATATTATATATAGGGCTGTGCAGATTAATTGCGATTAATCGCATCCAAAATAAAAGTTTGTGTTTGTATAATGTGTGTGTGCTGTGTATAATTATTTTGTATATATAAATACATATGCATGTATGCATATATTTAAGAATTATTTGCACGCAAGTACTGTATATATAAATACATAATCTATATTATATATCTATTATATTTTCCATATGAATGACACATTTTCTTAAATATATACATGCATGTGTGTGTATTTAAACATTTGTACATTTATAAATGCATCTACAATACAAAATACATTATATAATTTATAATCACACACACACAAACACACACTTACATATTAATATTTCATATTACATATACTGTATACATACTGTACATATGCACTTTATAGATTTTTATACATTTTTTTTCACACACAAGACGCTTTTCAAAACCACATGATAACAATATTAATCACAATAATAATCCTATATTTTATTATTTCATATTATATAAACCAGCAACTCCCTGACTCTTAGAAGTCTAATAAATATTGCTATGAATCATGGGTATTGTTCAGTGCAGATTATGAGATGCAGATGGCTCTTCAGGAAACTAAATGTTTATCAGGAATTACAATGAGATTAAAAAATGGCGTTCTGTGCATCAAACTGATCTTTTCAGCACAAACCCATACAGAGGATTAAACTAAACCGTATCGGAGTCGAGCACAACGTCCTGACAAAACAAGCCTAAACAGGCACGTCCTGCAGCAAAGTTTCCAATTATGGGGATGAAAAATGGCTGGCGCTGATTGTGCCGTGATCGATCGTAACCTATAAATCTTCTGACCTACATACAGTAATGTAATGGGGTTAAAAGATCCACTTTCCCCAACCACACTATAGTAGTCAACGCTCAACCATCTCTCCAACCGTGATTGCTTGGGTATAATATATACAAAAGATTAAACCAAATTTTACTGTTGCAATATAAAAATGTCAAGGTATTAAGCCTTGTTTTTTTTTCTTGTGCTAAGCCAAAATCTAACAAAATTGAATGAGGTTTATACTTTGTACTTGAAACAAGAAGCAGGAATGTTGCCTTAAGGGCGAGAAAAGTAAATTTAATTCAAAATACATTTTCTAAAAATTGCTTTTACACCAAACAAACAAACAAACAATGCGGTCTGTTGTGAAAGAGCCCTCAGGGAATAAAAGCGTGAAGTACATAGATTTGAGACTTGATGGACGAGCGAGCGAGCGACGACACGTTCAGTTGACGCGCATGTCGACAGTCCCCAGAGCAAACACCGCACCAACTGAAAACTCAGAGGGTGAAGGCAAACAATTTTAGCGTTATTATTTATTTATTGTTAATTCAACCCTGCCAAACCAGATAAGCATGTTCCTCTGTGATCCAGACGCTCGGAGGGCTTATCTCATTAACATTTGAGTTACGCTTAAACCCTCTCCAGAATTAAACTTCTAAAAACACCTGTTTCTGAACCCCTGACAAACACATTCAATCGTTTCAAGTTTTCAGGGCAACCGAGACCCATGTTCAATCTCTCTCTCGCAACGGATCCCGCAAATACAGCACAAATCTCTCCTGCTGCGTTTCCTCACAGATAAAACACGTGTTTATACCATCTCTGAATGTCATTATAAAGCCTGCGATACAATGGCAAATGCCCAGGGACTCTGCACAAAGTTGTGGAAGTTCTCAAAGATTTTCCATTTTCCTCCGTGCTTGGAGAAACCGTGGCGTTGGGGACTGGCATCATCTCCAGAGAAACCACTGTAGTCGCGCTGCCATTCAAAATTAACGCGCGCCAAAGCGAATGCACGGCACACAGGGCTTGATTTATAGATGTTTAACAGGTTTTAGCATATGGAAATCAGAAAGATTCACATAAACGCGCAGGGCTCCCCCAGGAACGCACCACTTATTCCTGTTTACTTTTCTCGAAAGATTCCTGACTCTGACCCAGATAAACCGGTATCTTGTTCACCCCCCACGACAGAGAGCACTGGGAATGGGTGCCACTGTGGCGAACAACAAAACAGAACTGAAATAACTGAAATTTGATGACTTTTGGGGAAGCAACAAGCAGTGTTGTGGGTAACGCATTACAAGTAACAAGTTATGTAATCAGATTACTTTTTTCAAGTAACACATTACTTTTAAATTGACAACAAAATATAATAAGTATTGCAAGTTACTTTAAAGGGCTACTCCACTTTTTTTGGAAATAGGCTCATTTTACAACTCCCTCAGAGTTAAACAGTTGGGTTTTACCGTTTTCGAATCCATTCAGACGATTTTCTGATATTTAGAAGAATATCAGTAACCAGACAGTTTCTGGTCTCATTGACTTCCAAGACCAGAAACTGTCTGTCTGAAATTAAAAATGATGAAATAAATAAAATCTATATTTTTGTAAATGTTGTGTAAATTTCGTATAATTATATAGATTGAGTAAATGTGCAAATAAATGCACACAAAAACATTTATTTTACACAAACAATTGATTTAACGCAACTTCATAAAAAAAAAAATACTACGGCAGTCAAATCAATGAATCGCATCTAACAAAAATGTTTAAGTATATAATGTGTGTGTACGTATGTGTCTGTACAAACTTTTATGTTACATGAAATTAATCGAGATTAATGAGTTTGACAGCACTAAAAAAGTAACAATAATAATTGTAGGTCACATTTTAGTTCAGGGTCCAATTCTCATGCAATCAACTCCTATTTGCTGCTTATTAACAGTCAGTAAGGTTGTTAAGTTTGGATATTGGTAAGATTAAGGGATGTAGAATATGGTCATGCAGAATTAGGCATTAATGTGCTTTTTAAGTACTAATAAACAGCCAGTGTAGTAGTACGCATGCTAATAAGCAACTAGTTAATAGTGAGAATTAGCTAGTAGTGAGTGAGGGACCCTAAACTACAGTGTTCCCTAATTGTACACTCACCTATACGATTATTAGACTGTACACCTCAATTATCTAATCAACCAATCACATGGCAGTTTCTTCAATGCATTTAGGGGAGTGGTCATGGTTCACCGGGTACCACTCATCTCCACTACAAATAGGAAAAAGAGGCTACAATTTGTAAGAGCTCACCAAAATTGGACAGTTGAAGACTGGAAAAATGTTGCCTGGTCTGATGAGTCTTGATTTCTGTTGAGAGTCAGAGTTTGGCATAAACAGAATGAGAACATGGATCCATCATGCCTTGTTACCACTGTGCAGCTGGTGGTGGTGGTGTAATGGTGTGGAGGTGTTTTCTTGGCACACTTTAGGCCTCTTAGTGCCAATTGGGCATCGTTTAAACGCCACGGCCTACCTGAGCATTGTTTCTGACCATGTCGAAGGCGAAAGGCGAAGGCTAAAGGGGGTCAAACACAGTTTTAATATGGTGTTCCTAATAATCCTTTAGGTGAGTGTACATTTCAGCCATTGAAAAGGTTCCCTACAATTCAGGTCAAATTTACAGCAAGACAACCACTGTAAAAGTTATAAACTTGCGTTCTGTAAGATTTGGTTAAAAGCAAAATCCTCGATCCAAACACTGTACAACATGAAGAAGGGTCTTTCCCCAGCACTTGATTCAAATAAACAGTGATTAGAGTGAAAATGGAAGTGCGTT
>NC_142793.1:12249100-12251600 GCF_988280905.1 Pimephales promelas
CTTCTTTAATGATGATTTTTTTATCAAACTTGTATATGTAAGTTCAGTAATTTCACTTAAATGGCAATGATAATTACCTATTAATTGTTATTTAAGTGAAATTACTGAACTTAAATATACAAGTTTGATAAAAAAATCATCATTAAAGAAGAAAATTTCAAATGGCATTTAGAGTGGCAATTTCAATGGCACTTTCGCATCTGAACTCTTCAATTATTCATTAATTTTAAAGTAACACACACACAAGATTATTATTGACACATTATTCCATTATTTCATAAATACATTAAAAACATAATTCTACCATGCTTTTATTTAAAATTGTATTGTATTTAAATACATTGTTTTCTGTTTACTATACTTGCTTTATGTATGTATTTTTAGAATATATATATATATATTCAAACGATGTCAAACGATTAATCGCGATTAATCGCATCCAAAAAAAAAGTTTGTGTTTACATAATATATGTGGGTGCACTGTGTATAATTATTATATATATAATACACATACATACTTGTATTTAAGAAATATTTTCAGATATATTCTGTATATAGATTTATATATAATTTATATTATATATAAATATCAATATTTTATATATAAATAATATTTTTTCTTAAATATACATGCATGTGTGTGTATTTATATATACAAAATAATTATACACAGTGCACCCACATATATTATGTAAACACAAACGATTAATTATGATAAAACGATTAATTGTTTGACAGCCCTAATATATATATATATATGTACATACATTTAAAATTTGTAGTAATACACACACACATACATGGATACGTACATACAGTGTAGTATACACACACTATATATATATTACAAATAAAAATGTTTTGCTACTGTACCTTTAAGACTTCTATAGTAAATGGCCTTTGATATAAGTTCAATGTTTCACCTGTAACCTGTAACTTGCCTTACATCATCCCATTTTAATCTATTAGGATGTCGCCCATTCACTTTCCTTTGAATACCAACAGAAAACTCCATGTAAATACCACGGTCTATGAACATGCTAATCATTCAGTAGCACGGCAAACCCTCATAAAAAGTGTTATCATCGGAGTGAATAATAAAGTAACAATCTGATTACCATCACTGTAACATGGTACCACCATGAATATGTTTGTAAAGGAATGCTAACATCCAATCTGATCCAATCTTTCCACAAACAGGATGTTTGTCTGTCAGTTCTGTGGATATGCTGTCACCTATAATGATTCGTTTTCAACCTCTCATTCGTGCCTCTGTGCCTTTTACTGCCCATGTTTAGAAGAACTGTCAAAGTCAGAGAATGACAAGACCATCTCTCCAGCTGTCAATCAAACAGAAACCCATTTCCCCCGCCACGGCTTCCTCTGCTATTTCACAACGCTAGAATCGTCGCACCAAATTGTTCTGCCAAAACAACTGTTGTTCCAAGCCCTCGCTCCTATATACACTCCATACATGTCATATCTTTCATATTCATCTCCGATTGGGCCTTGTCAGGCTCTCTGGCATCTGCAACAGACTGCTTTCCTTTGTGTGTTTGTGTGCCAGTGAATTCCTGGTTTGTGCTTGTACAAGCCTGCAGATGTTGAAAGACTTCCGCAGTCAGAGATAAGATCTCGAATCACATCAAACAACAGTACGTCTTTCAGTTTCTTGTCTCCATGTGACTTTATTCAGCAAATGTGACTGGAGAACCACCAAAGTCAACATTAAACGGCATTCATAAGCAATTTTACTGAGATAATGTGTCATTCAAAGTGAACGGTAAAGAGAACTGTGTCATTTTTGTGCTAAATAAGAGGACAAACGTGCATTACGAAGGTAAATGGAGTCCATTTTGATTTCGTGTTGACTTTCTCAGGCGTGAAAAGACGAGCGCAAACAGCACACAGTCGACCAGAGAGCAATATTAATCTCGGAGCAGAGCTGTCTATTAAAGTTAATGTACGTTTAACAGTTTCATATTTCAGTCACAGAAACGGCGTGTCTAATGATCCGCGACGCACTACACAAGCAGCTAACAGCGCACAAACATAAAGCGATAGCGAGCGAGAGATGACCAAATGAAAATAAAGCCAGTTTTTGTGTGAGAGTTTATCTAAAAGATACAGTTCACCCTCAAACATCTTCATTTACCAGCCCTCAGACTGAATTTCTTTAGTTAGGATAAAGTTTGAGTAATTTTAAATGCTTCAAAACGACAATAAAAGTAGTTAAGACTTATAAAGTCTTACTATAAAAAACAAGCTGAAAATTAAAGGAGTAGTTCGCGTTTAAAAAAAACTTTTGCTGATAATTTACTCACCCCCTTGTCATCCAAAACGTCCATGTCTTTCTTTCTTTATTCGAAAAGAAATTAAGGTTTTTGATGAAAACATTCCAGGATTTTTTCTATATAATGGACTTCAATGGGAACCAAACGGTTCAAGGTCCAAAAGACAGTTTCAGTGCAGCTTCAAAGGGCTTTAAACGACACCAGAC
>NC_142793.1:12256600-12294100 GCF_988280905.1 Pimephales promelas
GAAAGAGAGAGAGTAAATAAGAGAGTCCCAACCCCTCCGCTCACAAATCTGTGTGTTGCTTCAGTTTATATGAGTCTCGCTCTCCAGCTGAGGATCAAACTTTGACGTTCAGAGGACAATATTACACAAGTTCTTTATTTGCATCGACGGTTCCATGAAGAACCTTCAACATCCATGGAATATTTCCATCCCACAAATGGTTCCTAATTGTGGAAAAGGTTCCGATTTTTTAAAGGGTTAGTTCACCCAAAAATGAAAATTCTGTCAGTATTTACTCACCCTCATGTTGTTTCAACCCCGTAAGACCTTCGTTCATCTTCGGAACACAAATTAAGATATTTAAGATATTAAGATCGCTCCTGCATACAGTCCATAGGCTTCTTGAGGGACTGGCTCTTGCTGTCCTCGAAAAGTCATTAAAGACATCGTTAAAATAGTCCAAGTGACTACAGGGGCTCAATCTTACGTTTATCAAACGACGAGAACACTTTTGTGCGCAAAAAAACAACAAAAATAACGACTTTATTTCAACTATTCACTTCCTTCTCCATGAGCCTGTAAGTCAGTTAACGTAGTGTGATAGCGTAGAGCTACGTCACACGTAGGCTCACTATTGGCCGACGCTGGTCATGTGTGTGTGATGCGTGTGACGTACAATAACAGAAGCTTACGCTATTAAACTAGTAACCTGACTCGCGCAGAGGGAGAAATAAACGAATAGTTGAAATAAAGTCGTTATTTTTGTTGTTTTTTTTGCGCACAAAAGTGTTCTCGTCGTTTGATAAAGTTAAGATTGAGCCCCTGTAGTCACTTGGACTATTTTAACGATGTCTTTAATGACTTTTCGAGGACAGCAAGAGCCAGTCCCTCAAGAAGCCTATGGACTGTATGCAGGAGCGATCTTAATATCTTAAATATCTTAATTTGTGTTCCGAAGATGAACGAAGGTCTTACGAGGTTGGAACAACATGAGGGTGAGTAAATACTGACAGAACTTTCATTTTTGGGTGAACTAACCCTTTAAATGTTCTTCACACTATGACTAAGGTTCTTTTGGTCACTGTAAGGTTCTTTTATTGCATCGCTGTGAGAAAAAAAGCCTTTCACATTGAGTTCCCATTAAATTTGAGTTCATATTGAGATCTGGCCAGCATGAACGGATCTAAAAGCTGGTGTCCCATTTAATAGCACTGGTTCCTGTTCCCCAACCCACATTCCTGATGCCTCTGATCAGTAAGCCAGGCTGAATGGAGTTAGTTCTCATCATCTACTCCAGCGCTGGTCATCTGAACCTCCTCAGAATCATCCACAGACCCGAGGCTCTCAACAAAGTCACTATCAAAAGCCCTGATTCAAAGAGAATTTCCTGTAACTAGATCTGGGGGAGCCTGGGCTTCAGACACACACACACACACACACTCGCCGGCTGATGCAAACGACACACCAAAACACCAAGAGCTCACAAGCTTTAAGCTGACTGGCTTGATATGATTTCAGGGAGGATTAGAAGGCACCGGGCAAATACAATGAGAACTTCTCAAGGACAATCTTTCAATCTATGAAGCTAAATAAATAAATACAAATATTAAAAAAACAACATGCGTGTGACTGGTGCAGTCTGATTCATGAGAAAGTGACTCTGAGTGGTTTCATTAAAGAATCATTCTAAAGATTCACAATTCAAAATGTCCTATATAGTTATTATATTTTCACACAAAAAATAATTGACCATTTGTACATAATTAAAACTTGTCCTCCTTAATGTTCTCATACAGTGTGAACGGTGTAGTCTGATTCACAAGCAAATTACTCTTATGAGCCATTTCTTTTAAGTGGTTTTTTTAAATATATTTATAATTCAAAATGTCCCAAATGTCTCAAATAAAAAACAAGAATTTTAAATACACACACACACACACACACACACACACACACACACACACACACACACACACACACACACACACACACACACACACACACACACACATATACATATATATATATATATATATATATATATATATATATATATATATATATATATATATATATATTTGACCCAAATTTGAGTCAAATATAGACAAACCCAAATGTTGGGTTAAAAATGTAATGAAACAATTTACAGTTGAAAGTGAAAGTTGAAGTTGGGTTAAAATTTTAAATTACATTTTTAACCCAACAATTGGATTTTCCATATTTGAATATGGACAAACCCAAATGTTGGGTTAAAAATGTAATTAAACAATTTACAGTTGAAAGCGAAAGTTGAAGTTAGGTTAAAATTTTAAATGAATTCCATTTTTAACCCAACATTTGGGTTTGTCCATATTTGACCCAAATTTAATATTGACAAACCCAAGTATTGGGTTAAAAAAGTAATGAAACAATTTACAGTTGAAAGTGAAAGTTGAACTTGGGTTAAAAAGTTAAATGAATTACATTTTTAACCCAACATTTGTGTTTGTCCATATTTGACCCAAATTTAATATGGACAAACCCAAATGTTGGGTTAAAATGTAATTAAACAATTTACAGTTGAAAGCGAAAGCGAAAGTTGAAGTTAGGTTAAAATTTTAAATGAATTCCATTTTTAACCCAACATTTGGGTTTGTCCATATTTGACCCAAATTTAATATTGACAAACCCAAGTATTGGGTTAAAAAAGTAATGAAACAATTTACAGTTGAAAGTGAAAGTTGAACTTGGGTTAAAAAGTTAAATGAATTACATTTTTAACCCAACATTTGTGTTTGTCCATATTTGACCCAAATTTAATATGGACAAACCCAAATGTTGGGTTAAAATGTAATTAAACAATTTACAGTTGAAAGTGAAAGTTGAAGTTGGGTTAAAATGTTAAATTAACTACATTTTTAACCCAACATTTGGGTTTGTCCATATTTGACCCAAATTTAATATGGACAAACCCAAATGTTGGGTTAAAATGTAATTAAACAATTTACAGTTGAAAGTGAAAGTTGAAGTTGGGTTAAAATGTTAAATTAACTACATTTTTAACCCAACATTTGTGTTTGTCCATATTTGACCCAAATTTAATACGGACAAACCCAAATGTTGGGTTAAAAATGTAATTAAACAATTTACAGTTGAAAGTGAAAGTTGAAGTTGGGTTAAAATGTTAAATTAATTACATTTTTAACCCAACATTTGGGTTTGTCCATATTTGACCCAAATTTGGGTCGACACAACCCAGCATTTTTTAGAGTGTATGTAGGACAATTATATAAATTGCAAAAAAATATTATTATTATTACAAGAAATATGTACATTTTTAACCATTTATACATAATTCAAATGTTATTTTCAAAAACATACAATGTGGCCAGAGTAGTTTGTTTAACCAGAAAATGTGCTTTTATGAGTCATTTCTTTTAATGAATCATTCAAATGACTCTCAAACTCAGAAATGACTAGTTTGAAACAGCTTGAAAACTAGACCTGTTTGATATAAAGTGTTAATCTACAGTATATACAGTTTATCTATTGAATGTACTTATTATTTGAGACATGAAGTAGCATGTAAAGTAGATTTCCACAAGCAAATCTGTTCATTTGGCTCATGTTCTGTGACTCAAGTACTAGTATTTGTTGCATGATGTCAGTCTATTGAGGAATCATCAATTTCAGACGTACCTGCTTCTGAACAACACATAAGAAAGCAAACCGCTGTCTCGTCCCGAGCAAGTGGCCTGAATAAGCTAAAAAGTGGACCTCAGATGAGCTTCCTGTTCTCCCAGTCACAAACTCATTCAGTGATAATCAAACGCTCTCTTGAGGATTTCACAGAGCAGAAACATTTCCAATAAAGCTCGGCCATCTCTGACAGGCAGCCATTTCCTCTTGTTCGAGTCAGAATCTTAAAGCGACAGCAGAGTTTTATGAGGTGTGAAGATCGGACTATATTTGATCACACACTGAGACACACTCAGCGTCTTACTCGTCTCAGTGTGGGACGAGACAGCAGCACGACGGAACCTACTGAAGCTTTACTTTCTACATTTTACCAGCGCATTACAGGTTTGTCAGTCCTGTGAACCAGAAACCGATCGCTCTACAGAAAACTGAAGTGTCTCACCATGATGACTTTGTTCAGATATGTTGGACTGTGAATCATGCGCAATATTCAGTTATCAATATCATGAATATCATATCAATGATCTCCTAGCTTGTTAGAGTAAGTTCTTCAAGTTCAGTCTAAGTATCCATCTTTAAGTGAGTCTGATTTGATTCGAACAAAACTTGTTTATTGCTAATCAATGAGTCATCCAGATATTCCAACCATCTGTTCATTAACCTGCACAGAAGATCCGTGAAAAGAAGGAAAAGCTAAACATTCCACAGATCTAGAACTTAAGTTTCATTGAAGTTGAGGGAGAAGGGAGAGTTTTCAGGGAGAAAATACTATGCATCAATAATCCATTCACCCATCCATCCATCCTTTCACCCATCCATCCATCCATCCATCAGTTATCCATTCACCCATCCATCAGTCATCTATTCACCCATCCATCCATCCATCCATCCAATCATCCATTCACCCATCCATCCATCCATCCAATCATCCATTCACCCATCCATCCATCCATCAGTCATCCATTCACCCATCCATCAGTCATCTATTCACCCATCCATCCATCCAATCATCCATTCACCCATCCATCTATCCATCCATCAGTCATCCATTCACCCATTCATCCATCCAATCATCCATTCACCCATCCATCCATCAGTCATCCATTCACCCATTCACCCATCCATCAGTCATCTATTCACCCATCCATCCATCCATCCATCCAATCATCCATTCACCCATCCATCTATCCATCCATCAGTCATCCATTCACCAATCCATCCATCCAATCATCCATTCACCCATCCATCCATCCATCCATCCAATCATCCATTCACCCATCCATCCATCCAATCATCCATTCACCCATCCATCCATCAGTCATCCATTCACCCATCTATCAGTCATCTATTCACCCATCCATCCATCCATCCAATCATCCATTCACCCATCCATCCATCCATCCAATCATCCATTCACCCATCCATCCATCCATCAGTCATCCATTCACCCATCCATCAGTCATCTATTCACCCATCCATCCATCCAATCATCCATTCACCCATCCATCTATCCATCCATCAGTCATCCATTCACCCATTCATCCATCCAATCATCCATTCACCCATCCATCCATCAGTCATCCATTCACCCATTCACCCATCCATCAGTCATCTATTCACCCATCCATCCATCCATCCATCCAATCATCCATTCACCCATCCATCTATCCATCCATCAGTCATCCATTCACCAATCCATCCATCCAATCATCCATTCACCCATCCATCCATCCATCCATCCAATCATCCATTCACCCATCCATCCATCCAATCATCCATTCACCCATCCATCCATCAGTCATCCATTCACCCATCTATCAGTCATCTATTCACCCATCCATCCATCCATCCATCCAATCATCCATTCACCCATCCATCTATCCATCCATCAGTCATCCATTCACCCATCCATCCATCCAATCATCCATTCACCCATCCATCCATCAGTCATCCATTCACCAATCCATCCATCCATCTCATCAATTCACCAATCCATCCATCCAATCATCCATTCACCCATCCATCCATCCATCAGTCATCCATTCACCCATTCATCCATCTAATCACCCATTCACCCATCCATTCATCCACCCATCCATCTATCCATCCATCATCAATTCATGCACCCATCCATCCATCCAATCATCCATTCACCCATCCATCAGTCATCCATTCACCCATCCATCCATCAGTCAGTCATCCATTCATCCATCCATCCATCTATTAATCATCCATTCACCCATCCATCCATTCATCCATCCATCCATCCATCCATTCAGCCATCCCTCCATCCAATCATCCATTCACCCATACATATGTTCATCAATCCATCCATCAATCATCCATTCATCAATCCATCTGTTCATCATCTATCCATCCATTAATCATCCATTCACCCATCCAATCATCCATTCACCCATCCATCAATCATCCATTCACCATCCATCCATCATCAATCCTTTCATCAATCCCTCTATCTGTTCATCATCCATCCATTATCAATCAATCATCCATTCATCATCTATCATCCACTCATTCATCATTCCATCCATCTGTTCATCCATCCATCCATCCATAATCAATCAATCATCCATTCATGTATCCATCCATCATCCATCAAACATCCATTTATCATCCATCATCCATTATCAATCAACCATCCATTCATCACCCATTCATCAATAATCCATCCATCCATTTATTAATCCATTCATCATTTTTTCATCCGTCCATCGCTTTTTAAACTTTTCTTCAAATGTTCAAACAAACCTTTGTCAAGCCAACAACATTAACAGTTTGTCTCAACTAGCTTTCAAATTGCACTTCTGCTTCCTGTTTTCTGGTTCAAATTCAGGAATTCAACTATAATTTAAAAGCTATTCACAGTAGAATCATATGCATCTGTAGCACCAACTGAGTTAAAAACTGAATATAAATTGTTAATAGTGTTAGGGATTTGAACAACAATGAGCGACAGAGATATTGTTGCATGGCTCAGCAAGAACCGCTATAAACAGACCAAAAGCACAAACAAGTACAGGAGGTTGAGAACATCCTATGTATATTTAAAACTTCACATGAAGATGCTAAAAGCCTGTTAATGCTAAATCTCAACGGGTCTGAACACAGCATGGTGAGGCGAGAGAAAAACAAGAAGAGAGCAGCAGTAGATGAGAGGGAAGGAGAAACAAGGACACGATGAATGAGAAGAGAGGTCTAGAATCACTCAGAATCACATTGAACTATAAGAAGAAGAAGAAGAAAAAAAAAATCAATCGCTGATACCTGCACTGGCCAAACATATTGATGGCTGACAAGATTAGCAGGGATCAAGCTAACCATGTGTGTGTGTGTGAGTGTACTCTACACATTCAATCAGATGCTGCGTTCTGAAGGCCAGCCGAAGAACTGCAGACCTGAGTGCCTCCAGCACAAAGATAATCATTTACCTTTTTTTAAAACAAACGCTGCTAATTAAGTGTCTGCCCTCTCTTTAGTTGAACGCTTGGCTAAGTGAATACGCTGCAAAGGACAGTGGTTTGAAGAGTGTCAGACCACCTCTTGTTCAAATTACTGCACACACCGGTAATCACCAACAACAACAAAAAAGTGTCCCCAGCCGGCGGAGAGAGTGTGGGGAAAGATCCTACAAAACTCTCGCTTGCCAAGCTACTCATTATCTGAAGTGACCGTCAATTGACGTTTGCAACCCATTTAACTTACATCAACAGACGTGTGACTTCATTTTATCCATCTGGAATCGATTGGGCAGTGAAAATAGTGTTTTTAAATGTTTCTAAATACACTTAAAACAATAAAAACAAGGGCAACAAAAGGTAGTTTTGACAAAAGGTAGTCTAAACAGATCTGTCGTTTCGCTGAAGAGACGATGACTGGTTCATGTGTTAAAAGCCTCCTTTTGCAAATTCAATCCGATGAGGAACACTAACTTTTCATCATCAAATCAATTCCTGGTCAAGTTCTGTCCAACATATTACATTGCAGGAATACAAATACATTAGAAATCCATGAACCCAGAGCTCACTGCATTCAAAACGAGAATCCCACCTCCAGGCTAACAAGCCATCGCCTGAAACACTGTTTCCAGACAGAAACCCTCAACTCCAGACAGCCAACAGGTGCATCACCTTGAGACCCTGAATACGGAGTGTACGGGAGCAAACAGACAGATGTCAGTCAGTCTCGCGAGTGTTTTGTTGAAGCTGTGCTCGCTCCTCACGCTCAAGGTTGCCGGACTGTACCTAGGAAAACAGCTGCGGAGCCTAATCTGAGTCAGCCCTGATTCGTACAAATAAAACACAAACCCAGCACACGCAAGCTTATCAGATATTAAAAAAAAAACAAATGATATGAGCGAGAGCGCCTGCAACGATTTCTCATTTCCTCTCCGAGACCCCAGGAGTTCATCCTGTGACTGTCGAGCGGCACACGCGATCAATAAACGGAGTCCCTGCGGACATCTGTTTGGACAGGTGCGCTGATGAAGAGGGGAGCGTCGATGGGCATCTCCGATACAACACCACGGGGCACGAGCCAGATGGAGACGGGCGCTTCCCAATAAACCCATAAGCCACCTGAGACTGTGTGCAACTGATTTTTACCAACTGAAAACAAAGCTTTAAATTTTTAAAGATTTCATCTGCATGAAACCAAAAGATGCAATCGTCTTTTCGTTCTTCTCGAATGAGAAAAAAATGTAGGGCGGGGTTTCATTTTGTTCATGAGGAATTGATTCGATGGTTGTGGTATGCTATTGGTCAATCTCATGCCATCGTCATCAATCATCACAGCAATAGCATACCACAACCATCCAACGATCCAATCAAATTCCGATAAACAAAATCAAGGTTTTCTTGTTCGAGAAGTCGTTTCACTGGGATATACGCCACAATGGGACTTTGTGAAAAATGAATGCTGTTTAAAATAAATTACAACAAATAATTCAACAGTCTCTCTCTCTCTCTCTATATATATATATATATATTAGGGCTGTGCAAAAATTCATTGCGATTAATCGCATCCAAAATAAAAGTCTGTGTTTACATAATATATTTGTGTGCTGTATATAATTATTTTGTATATATTAATACCTATGCATGCATGTATATATTTAAGAATATTTGCGCTTAAATTCTGTATATATATATAAATACATAATCTATATTATATAAATATAAATATTTTATATATGAATAACACATTATATTAAATATATACATGCATGTGTGTGTATTTATATATACAAAATAATTATATACAGCACACACAAATATATTATGTAAACACAGACTTTTATTTTGGATGCGATTAAAATCGCAATTAATCAAACGATTAATCGCGATTAATCGCATATAAAACAAAAGTTTGTGTTTACATAATATATGTGGGTGCACTGTGTATAATTATTTTATATATATATATATATATATAAATACAAACACATGCTTGTATTTATTTAATAAATATTTTCATGTATATACTGTACATAGATTTATATATCATTTATATTACATATAAATATAAATATTTTATATATAAATGATATTTTTTTCTTAAATATACATGCACGTGTGTGTATTTATATATATATACAAAATATTTATACACAATGCACCAACATATATTATGTAAACGCAAACTTTTATTTTGGACGCGATTAATCGCAATTAATCGTTTGACAGCCCTAATATATATATATATATTTATATATATAAACTAATTTAGTGAAGAATTCATGGTGACTTTAACTATGTGATGCACAACCGTGACTGGTTAACTGCATTTATAAGGACAGAAAGACAAAAAAATATTCGATAAATAATGAAATTAAGAACAGTGAATCTCTTGGAAACAGTACCTGCAAGCTGACGGTTGTGTTGTAAAGGGTTGAAAGAGTTGGGGCATTAATATAGAGCCCAGGTGGAGATGTGACGTGGTGAATTTGAGTCCAGCATGTGTTGTCTTCTGTTCCCGTTCTCTTGTCTTGTCTTCCAATTGTTTGGTCAGCTATCACACGATATCTGTTGTTCAAAAAGACATAAATACATAAGTCAAATATATTAGAGCTATAAGCAACACACAAGGTCATCAATACCGTACATTTTATTCACATATACCTCACACAACATTTTAGTGTTTTTTTAAAAACTGATTTTATTATTCAATTTGATACTAAAGGAGTTTTTTTTCAGTGAGTATAAGTCCTTGTTTACGTGAACGCACCCACAACGACAGAAAAACACACAGAGCATCTGCTTTAGTTTCCGCTCTGACAGCCGCAAGATTACAATCAGGAATGGTGAGAGAACATTACGCTTGGTACATTTACATCTACAAAGTAGACATTCTTCGTGGCTGTTTGAACACATTCAACCACATGAGTGTTTACACTGGGGGTGGTGATGGCGCAGTGGATAAGACATGTGGCTTTAGTGTGACGTGTGAGAGACCAAGGTTCGAATCCACTGTGAGACACCAATGTGTCCCTAAGCAAGACACTTAACCCCTAGTTGCTCCGTGCGACCTCTGACATATATAGCAATTGTACGTCGCTTTGGATAAAAGCGTCAGCTAAATGAATAAATGTAAATGTTAAGTGTTATACTACGAAAAGCAATCCGGTGTTTTTGACTACCTCTGAAAGTGGACGACAAGCTCAAAACTTTGTAGACCCTGTTTACATCTGAATTTAGCGTTGTGGACTTGTGATCCCATCGACCACAACCAAAATCTTAATACCAGCTGTAAACAGGGCAACATGCCATCATGACTTTTGCGTAAACATACACGCCACTTTTAAGTCAAGTCAAGTTATCTATACGCATTTTGAGCTATCCGCGTGTATGCGTGTATGTCTACGCTGTTAAATGTCCGAGCGAAACGAAGCAAAATGTATATCTACATCTGGGGAGCGATATTTTATTTACTAGGATGGTAGGGGAAGACTCATAATTGGTATTAACCCCAGTGACGGGTAGGTTTAGGGATGGGGTTAGGTCATATATTTATATATACAGTAATGTAACGCTAAGTCAGCGGCGTTCATATACACGCTGAAAAGCGATTATGCCTGTCGATAACACCACGCCAAAAATGGAAATACGAATTTGCGTGTCATACACACGCCATTTCATGAGATCAGTCTGAAACAAAGCCAAAAATATACAGTGTGAACAGTACAGTCAATAGAGGGAATGCATTGACGTCACTTTCCTCAGCCTGCGCGACTGGATTTAATAGGGGAAACTGTGAAAATGCGACTAAAACGAACAATTTTATCAATTTAAACAAAAGTTGGACTCAATATAATCCTTACAACTTACTAAAGATCCAGTGATCCATGGATATTGACATGCAGCCAGGGATCATTTTGCCTGCCGTTTATGTTTGCCTGATTTCGACACCGGGGAAATAAAAGCAATATAGACCTAAACATAAAGCTAATTTGCCTGTGAATGCTTTATATAAATACTGTACAACATAGGTAGGTCTAAATCCGGGTGATCACTTATTTTTTTGGTCAGTGTTTATTAAAAAACATCCAATAATGCCGAATATGCAATGAAAAATATTTAATCAATGAGTTGTTAATATATATAACAGTACAAAATTTGCAAAATTTCCATTTGCTCTTCTTTCTATAGCAGTCTGTATAAATATACCTCAGATTTTTTGTCAAATCTAGTTGTACGGTTAATCGCAAAGCTCTTTCCCACTTTATGTTTTTCGCGGCATTCACGCTAAAAACAAATACAGCCGCTCGGTCTTTTTGCCACTCACTGAGAATAACTGCAGGCACTCCGGCCGACGGTGACGTCACGCACACACCCTCTATACAAACAAATAAATCTTTACTGTAAACCACTTTCTTATGAAAGTGACTCCGAACCTTACAACACAGTTGTAGTGAATTTCAGACTAGACGATTTCCAAACTAATGACTCTTACAAGCCAAGTCTTTATAGAGAATTAAAACTATACAATGTGTATCCAAACCAATTGGTTTCCCGCTTACAGCCCATGTGGGAAACCAAAAGCTCATTACCATATCTCAATTTCAGCTCAGAGTCTTCCTCAACTCTATTATACACAGTGATACAAACGGTAACAATGGTGTCAGTTTTACCACATCAATCCGAATGCGAGTCCTCATCCTTTGGAAGTGCAGAAAAGTGAATTTGCAGCGCTGAAAATAGTGACATTTCGTCAACATAAACCAAACTCTTCCAGTCTCAGATGCAATTACAGAGTTTGTGTGCAGGCCAAAGTGCACATCGTTCGCGGTCAGCCAATGAAGACCATAGGCTGCCATTATGCAAATACGTTACAATCCTAAGCCCCTTTCACACAGCGCGTTGATCCCGAGAAATTGCCTTCTGTGTGAACGCAAACACGACCCTGGATTGATACCGGCATCGATGCCGGTTTGGGAATCTAGTAACATTGCCGGAATCAGTCCCGCAACGGACGCAGTGTGAACAAAATCCAGGACCAATGCCGTAAGGGGTGTGTCACAATGATGACGCTCGTGCAATCGCTCGACTCTGTTGTTTTTAGAAGATAGTTTGTGTTCGTCATCAACAAAGAAAGAACAAACAAATTGGAGTCTGCAAACTGGAACGAAGCAGAGACAGGAGCTCCTCACTATCGGCGCTGGAATGGAGAACGGTATGCGAGTGTACATGTTTTCGACGCGTACGTTACACGCCTCATCCTGACGTCATGTGTCTTCCCGGGATTTTTACGCGTTGAGTGAGAACGCACTTACAGATCCCGGCAAATCACTGGCAGTGTGAATGAACCGAAATCAAACAATCCCGGGACAAATGCCAGGTCACATTATCCGTGTATTTTCCCGAATCTCTGTGTGAAAGGGGCTCTATATATGTTCATCCAGGAAGTAATGGTGCGTTCTATTATTCATCCGTCTCGGAGATCCGAATCGGACGACAGACGTTGCCTAGCAACACGCCCCCTTTCTTCGGATTTCTCCTCTTGGACGTCGGACAACCGCGAGGACACCGAGAGAGAATTCCGTTTCGGAATTCAAGATGGCTGCGCCCTGTGACTTGTAAGAATGAATTGTTTTCATTGTTTTTGAACCGCTTTGGTATTTTAAATGACGATTATAATCACTCGTATTACTGCGTCCCCTGTAGGTATGGGAATCGGTTGTTGTGAGTGCAATTACTGACGTTGCTAGCGTTGCTAACAGAAGATTAACATGAAAAACATTAATAAAGTGAACATTTTCAAGTTCAAATGGCTGCGTTTTAATAAGGTGTAGTCATAATCTTTTTTTTTTTTTTTTAATGTAAGTGCCTGGTACTCGGCCAGTGCTACCATTACAACAGCTTTCCGGGTGGCGTCCATTTTTTTCTCCGACTCGGACGCGCAAAACAAATAGAACGCTTGAAGTGTGGACGTGACGTCAAATCCGAGGTCCGAGTCGGTTCGTTGGCTATAATAGAACGCACCATAAGACTGGAATTACTCACGACTCGTTTCAGGCAGTTCAGAATCGGTTCTTTCTTTTCAGGAGACAATAACTCCATTTATCTGCACTTTTGCGGACCTTTTCATTCACAAAGAGCCATATCACACTACATGAAAGCTAATATCCGAAAAAGCATAGCTACTAGAGGCAATTAACTATAATAACCCTGCTGTATATGAACTAGCAGTAGACCAGAGTCATAGCAAAACGAGGCACTTTCGCAGAAGGAACAGGAAGTTGGTGCGCATTGGATCTGGTGGCGGGCCAAGCTACCATGGCAACAAGATGAGATTGGTTTATTTAGCCTAATGTAAAGAGACAACATGCTGGAATTAATCAGAGTGTCAGAGAGGAGGGAAAAGTCAGGAGAATTTCATTTGAAGACAAAAGAAATGAAAGCCATTTCTTTCCCCCCGCTGCCCTTCAACACAGATATACTCTCATCTCCAGGCCTCAGAGGACAAGACTCGTGAACGCTTTTCGTCTGGAGTTACACCAGACGGCAACAAGCAGACATTTCTCACCGAGGAGACGGCGAGAGATGGAGAGAATGTGGGTGACAGTGAGAGAATGAAAGAAGACTAAAGGTGTCTTCTCGCTATGTTTCACTTCAGTTCTGCCGTGAAGACGCACGTCAGACTCCATCAAAATCATTCAAACTTTAAAACGATCAAGTTTTCATTTGACTGACACATGAATGAGCTCTGAAGGTCATGAGTAAATCTTACTCTTCTTTTGCACAACCATCTTATTCAAATCTCAAACTTCCAGGTTAAACCTCATGAGCAGACTGCATCACAATTCACACTTGAAATATGTTTCAAGCCTGGGCAATAATATCATATATAGCATATTGATGTATTTGATGTATGCTAACAACGCAGCAAAGACATTAAAAGAACCAGTATTGATGTATAGACTTCCACGTATTCAAATTAAAATGCAAGAGGCACAACGAGACATTTAGGATTTGGCTGAAGTTGATTTAATATTGTATTTTTGTTGGATCATTGAGGGCCCCCTGCGGTACCGCTGCGGACCCCCTATTGAAAACCCCTGCTGTACGACAATATTATGACATACTACCAAATCATAATGCATTTTGATACCTCAGAACCCAACGTATTGATTGCATGTAGGAATTAGCATCTTCCGACATTCATTATATGCATGCATACCAGCAAAAAAGTCTAAGCCAAACAAATGAATCTGTTAGGAACCAATTTTTGTTAGTGATAACGAAAGTCTCTTGAACAAATTTGTGTTAATTAAACAGTATAAACAGTGCAGATCAAATTGTTGCCAAACAAATTACTCTTTTGAACCAACATTTGTAAGGGTCAGTGAATCAAACACGCACAGAACAAATCATTTTGTTAATGAATCAAAAAACTCGAAATGATTCCCAAACGAATGACTCTTTTAAACAAACAGTTTTTGTTAGCGAATTAAACACACATAGCAAAAACAGTTAAGACCAAATTTTGCACGAAAAAATTACTCTTTTTTGTTAGTGAATCAAACAAATACACACAGTGTGAACCAAATGATTCCTAAACAAATGATTCTTTCATAGTTAGGGTCAGTGAATCAAAAAAATTCAGCATAAACAGTACCAACTGAATGATTCACAAACAAAGGACTCTTTTGAATCAATTTTTCTTAATCAAACACAGCACAAATGATTCACAAACAATATAATCTGGTTCACTGACACTAACAAATATTGGTTCAAAAGAATATTTTTTTGTGAATCATATGGTCAGTACGGTCTGTGCTGAGTGTTTGATTCGCTGACACTAACAATTTGGTTCAAAAACACAAACTGTGTATAACAAATAATTGCTGAACAAATGTCTCCCCTGAACAATATTTTGTTAATGAATCAAAAGACACAGCACAAATACTGCAGACAAAATGATTCACAAACGAATGACTCTTTTAAACCAATTTTGAAACAATTTTTGTTAGTGAATCAAAGACACACGGCAAAAACAGCTAAGACCAAATTTTGCACGAAAAATTGCTCTTTAGTTAGTAAATCAAACAAATAAAACACACAGTGCGAACCAAATGATACCTAAACAACTGATTCTTTCATAGTTAGGGTCAGTGAATCAAAAAAAAAAAATAAGCACAAACAGTACCAACCAAATGATTCATAAACAAATGACTCTTTTGAATCAATATTTCTTAAACACAGCACAAATGATTCACAAACAAAATAATCTGGTTCACTGACACTAACAAATATTGGTTCAAAAGAATTTTTATTTTTTTTTGTGAATCATTTGGTCTTTACTGTGTGTTTGATTCACTGACACTAACAATTATTGGTTCAAAAACACAAACAGTGTAGACCAAATGATTACCGAACTTATAAACCAGCTCTTCTTAGTGAATCAAAAACATAGTACAGTAAAAGCCATTTCAATTCTCAAACAAATGATATGAGAGCCATTTCTTTTTAGTGAATCAAACACATAAATCTCGCAACTTACTGTTTTGTAATAGTATATGAACTGGGATAGAGCTGCAGTTGTGCAACTGAGTTGGAGAAGCGTGTGAGTGTCTATGAAAGTAAAAGAGGTCTGTAAAACAGACGTTTCTCTCAAACAATGTTCCTGCTCGGTTTGCTCTGAAATTGCCCATAGTTTCGGTCTCAGAAGGAAACACAAGACCTATAATTCCAGATTCTGGACAGATACTTTCTTGTTTGTTTGGTTTTACCTGAGGAACCGCTGGCCAGCAATGATGAGGTGATGGGTTCAGACAGCAAAGGTTTGTGCACGACTGAGCGGAGAAACATGGGGCTAAAACTGCACTGGCAGAAAGTCTCTGTATTTCAGATCAGAATCTCTCTACGCTGAGCGAACTCATGAACTCTTCACCACAACAGAAAAAAACACACTATTATGAAGGTTGTAAACAGCAAACAGTCTAGATGTGACTTTACTAAACAAGAAAAGGGCAGGTGAATTTACTATCCATAAATAAATATTGTATATGTATTTATTTTACATTTTTAAAATATATTTAATATTTTAATATTTACAACAGAGTTGTACATATTCTCAGTTCAGCTTACCTTGATGGCTGTTATTAGTAAGTTGGAAATATAGCAAAAAAAAAAAAAAAAAAAAAAATCATTCATTTTAAAATTTTAAAATAAATTAAAATTAAAACAAAATATTTTTTTTTTGTTTTCATTTGTATCTTCATTTATTATACTATTTATTTATAAAATTAAATAAATATTATAAATAAATATTAGGAATACACACACACACACACACACACACACATATAGGGTGAGAGAGATAGGTTGATAATTGTCTTTTTAAATAAAAAACAAAAATTAATTTAATAACATTTAATATTATCAATAAATATGAGTTTATATAAAATATAATTTATATTAATTAATATAATTAATTTATAGATTTGTTTATATTTATTCCTTATATTTTTATGTATAAATAAATAAAATAAATTAATAAATACATAAGTAACATTTAACTATAAATCCAACTAATAAAAACATGAATAATAACAAACATAAATTTATAAAATAATAATTAATTTTTATATGCATTTATATTTCTGTTTGCTTAATGTGACTTCTGGAGAAAAATGCATCCTGAAAAAGCTTATTAGTAAAAGAAAAAAGTACATCATAATTACAAAAATGTATATTTACTAGTAGTTAAACTGGAAACATTATGTTGAATTTATAATTAAGTCATCAGTCAAGTGGCAATAACTGTATTTAATCACCAGGATTACATCATCATAGTTTTTAAAATGTGATAACATGAACTTTCATCATTAAAATTTGATAGTCTTGATCTGGAATAAGGATAAAACAGCAAAAATAAAAAAAGTTTCACGGACTCATTGAAATGTTTCTCAAATGACGTTTCAGTGCAAAGATCTTCAATCGTCTTTAACCAGCAACTGCGTAGTTGAACGTCGGATCTGAACGTGCCACATTGTGTATATTTATGGAATAAATATTCAGCCGTATGTCGGGCCAGAAATCCAGATGGTTCATGTTCTTTCACAGTTACACAAGCAGCAGAAAAACTCACTCGCAGCTTTGAAAGTCTGTGTGGGAATGTGTGTGTGCAAAGAGAGAAATCCCAAGCGGAATGTTCAGCGAGCGTTTGAGTTTCATTCCAGCCCGTCGGTCACGATATCTCCTGAGGAGAGGGGTCGTGAAGTTCCCCAGATGCGGGGCTGGAGGAGGAGCCGGTCGGGATATCTCCCGCACGGGACACACCTGAGGAAAGGGGTCGTGAAGTTCCCCAGATGCGGACCTGGAGGAGATGATGGCCTATCTCGCTCCACGACGGAGCTGAAAGACTTAAAGTTGTCTGCTGTAAAGCTGGAGTCCAGAGCCAGTCTGAACACTAGAGCTCTACTGCTGACACACGCCTGGGCCAGAAGTGAGGCTCCGGCAGCTGAGGGTCTCGCGGAGGACAAGAGTTCACTGAGAGTGCAGAGGAGAGACTGCAATAATTAACACTGTTTGATACGGCTCATACACACTCCTAACACTAGATATGCTCAGTGGCGTGTGATTCCTGTAGTGCATTACTTCAGAGACAATCATTGATATCCAAAATCGTTATTACAAACCATTATTATTATTATTAATATTATTATCATCATTTTTTTAAATATTTTGTATATTGTATGGATAGTCATTTCTTTTTTTTTGTATAAATACATATTTTAATTTTAGTTAAATTTTGGATATTTATTTTGCTATTATTACAATTATTTAACAGATAAATACATATTATTGTTGTAATAATAGCAACAACAATAATATTAATAATAAATATTTTTCTTATTAGATTTACTTTTGGATATTTACTATCATTAATTTTTTTTTTGTTACTTTTACCATTATTTACCAGATAAATACATATTCAAATAAATACATATTTTATTCTTAGTTTATTTAGGATATTTCTTGTTATGTATTTGGTTCCTATTATATATTTACCCATAAACATACACAAGTATATTACTGTTATACAATAATAGCTGTAGTTACTATTGTTATCATCATCATTATTATTTACTACTGATACTACTAGGTCTACATGACATTGTATATATATATATATATATATATATATGATATTGTGTATCATATATAGTTCTCTAACTGACATAATGACTTCAGAACCAATCATTACCATACAAAATTTTTTTTTTATATTGGACCCTCTTGAAAATGAGATGTTGCATCTCAAGGGGCTATCCATCCATTAATAAATTGAAAAGGCTACGTGCATAAAATAATTTCCCTTTTATGAAGGAAAGCTGCAGGAAAAATGTGCCAAATTGAGTTGCATCTTAATTAAAATTCGTAATTATGTGCATCTAATTCAACCACATGAATGAAAAGTGTGTTTGTGCTGAATCTGATCCATATTTAACGGACACAGACTGAACGCACTAGCTCTTCCTGACCTTGCGGGCGACCCCTGAAGATGAGCGACGGGCACCAGCGCTCTGCCAAACGGGCGTGGTCTCTGTTACCCAGCATCCCTTTCACCACGACAACAAACCATAGAGGGCAGAGCGAGAGAGATGCAACAGATGCCCACTTCACCAGCATCCACCGTCCTGAACGCAGATGGACAAATAAACAAGATGAACGTTGGGGCTGGAAGAGCGGGCAGAGAGAAATCAGCGCTTGCTGGCACTCCACAGAACAGACAGCTGGCACTGATACCCTCCACAACCCCGAAAATACACCGCCCCCTTCTCAAGAGACCACGGCCGAGAGAGAGAGAGAGAGGAAGTAGATAAAATTTCTGTGTCTCTCAGCTCCAAGTCTAATTAACACTCAAGCGCACACAAGTCGGGCTAAAAGTGTGTGTGTGTGTGTGTGTGTGTGTGTGTAGGAGGTGACTGTCGGATGACTGCAGCCTCGTCTGGAGGTGAGACAGTCTGGCGAGTGATAAAGATGGATGAGAGGACGGGCAGAGCCAAGAGAACGAGGAGTCGGCCAATCAGGTCGCAGACGCACATGGCCATTTCAATTTCTCACACGCGCTCATTTACTGTTGCACTTTCTGTTGACATATCAAATATTTGTCTTCCCATTTCATTAATCCGCCCTGCTAATTATTAACAAACTTACAGGTTGCGCTAATTGCTTCATCACTTAAAAAAATTATCTCTGTAATAATGAGTCTCGCCGCTTCGTGCGAAATATGAGCTAGATACAGCTTGAACACGCAGTCCAAAACAGTTTATGAAATATGAACATGCCCTTTTAACTATCAACATTGGCTCACCTAAAATTCCAGAATATGTAAACACATGAAACTATGTAAATATAATAGAGGTTTCTGGGAAATGATATAAAATATGAACTTCAACACACAGCATTAATCGGGTTTTAAACAAATAAACACGTCCTGAGTCAACTATAAAATATGACAATATAAAAAACTAACAGATTTTTGTTCAATTGAAATATTACAAAACATATCAACGCTTCCAATTGTGAAGAGTCAAATCTGTTTTAAAAGCTGTGAAAAATCATTAAAAAAAATGTATATGTGAAAACATGTACAATCAACCGGTTTGATGCAAAATTATCACAAAATCAGCGCAAGTTGGTCTCTGAAACATTGACAAAGTTACACACACACACACATATATAAAATATAAGAATATATACATGTGTGTGTATATTATATACAATATACAATATGTGTGTATGTGTATATGAAGAGTTCAGATGCAAAAACCTCTAAATGCCATTTGAAATTTTCCTCTTTAATGATGATTTTTATCAAACTTGTATATTTAAGTTCAGTAATTTTACTTAAATAACAATTAATAGGTAATTATCATTGCCATTTAAGTGAAATCACTGAACTCAAATATACAAGCTTGATAAAAATTATCATTTAAGAAGAAAATTTCAAATGGCACTTAGAGGCTTTTGCATCTGAACTCTTCATATATATACACATACTATATATATATATATATATATATATATAAGGGCTGTGCAAAAATTAATTGCGATTAATCGCATCCAAAATAAAAGTCTGTGTTTACTTAGGTTATGTGTGTGTGCTGTATATAATTATTTTGTATATATAAATACACACATATGCATGTATATATTTAAGAAAATGTGTTATTCATATATAAAATATTTATATTTATATAATATAGATCATGTATTTATATATATACATATATATATATATATATATATATATATATAGAACTTAAGCGCAAATAATTCTTACATATATACATGGATGCATAGGTATTTATATATACAAAATAATTATATACAGCACACACAAATATATTATGTAAACACAGACTTTTATTTTGGATGCGATTAATCGCAATTAATTTTTGCACAGCCCTAATATATATATATATATATACATATATGTATATATATATATACACACACACACACATATATATATATAAATTACATCAAAGGTTTTTTTAAGATCATCATGAAAAAGAAAATGTGTCGTATGAGTCCACACATGACGGGACACACACATCATCCAGGTCCCAACAAGTCATGTGATGCGATCACGCGGCTTCTGTCGTTTCTTTCAAAGCTCTCTTTTTCCTGGAGGTTTTACATAATGTTGGTGTCTGCAGTGTGTTCACCGCCTCTATCATTTAGACCCAGGCTGCCCGGAGATCGACCACATCACCATTAGACTGTGAGCCAATTAATTTCATCTCTTCTCCAACATTCAGATCCGAAAGCACTGCCATCAGGAGAAGAGAGCCCACGATTTTTACATCTCGCCACATTCCAGCGTCTGCCCCCCAAAAAATGCAATTACACGGCTGCGAGCGTGCAAGGAAGAGGAGAGAGAGCCAATGGCAGCCTGGTTTCTGCTCTGTTAATGGCTAAGTTGTTTTCAGGCTCTCTCCATCATCCGAGAGGAATTCTGCAACTTCAAAGCAATGGACAACATCTCTCCATTTCTGCAGCTGATTGCTGAACATCCAAACACACACACACACACACACTGCACTGCAACCTATATTTTTGGAGCACATATACACATAAAAAAAGATCACATCCCTCATTTTTATTTTATTTTCTTCCCTTCCAGTCAACTTATTTTATTCAAAGTTTCTTGGACCAAAAGCAGTCATGATTGAGTTGCAATTGCAATTCCTCCAAATCTATATGTATTAATCTTTGCCGTGTTTCTCATTCTGCACTGTACATGAACAAGATCTCGAATTGCATTGCTTTGTTGATGAGAAGTGCTTTAGAAGAGAGAGACTTTCTAGACAGCACTCGAACACCGAATTGATTCATCTTTCACATTTACTTGTGCTTGAATGGACAGATACACACAAAATGATGTCAAAACACCCGTCTCAGCAAGTATTCTCTCTCGTTACGTAATAATTAAACAGTTGAGAAAGAAACCGGATGTGTATCAGTATATCCATTTGGTTTTAAAGTGACAGCAGCCTAATATTCCTGCTGTTGTCTGTCATTTAATGCAAAAACTACAGAAAACTAAACTAACGTTCCTTGATCTAAATCGATGAATACTAAATAAGTGTATAACATTTAACCCTCCTATTATCCTTGGGGTCAATTTGACCCTAACGTCTGTAAAAACATCATTTTATTTTATTTTTTTTGCTTCAAATTTAATGACTTTTCCTAATTTAATGGGGACAACACTGTAAACATAAAATTAACCTGCTAAGTCCTGTACAAATTTTGTAACATCGGTGTTCCTTGGGGTCAATTTGACCCCAGGCTCTTTTAGATGTATATAATAAAACAAAAGAAATATTAAAATTTCACACAAATTTGTTTTGGTTGTTATATTGAGGTCATTATAACATGTTATAATTTGAATTTATAATGTTCATTGTAATTTTACATATTCAATATCATTTTCAAAAAACGTCCCTCTGTTTTAGGGCTCTAACCAAACAGAACCATATCTGTAGTATTGTGAGAACTACTAGTACTTCACATGACATGTGACATAATTCTCAAGATTATTAGATAACTAATAATTCTTTCCTGTGCATTGGGGAGGGGAAAAACATCATTTTTGTGAGAAATTTGATGTTTCCCGTGCCATGGGGGAGGAGAAAACATAATGTTTGTGAGATTGACCCCAAACATAACTTGTGTTACTATCCTTGATAAAATAAATAGTTTTTTCTTTCCAAATGTCATAGATTACATGATAAATATTATAAAACAAATAAAACACCAGATGTATTTATACTTTTCCAATTTTAGGTCAAATCAGTAAGATTTTATGTTGATTCGTAAATTTGTCCATAGTCGTACAATGGGTATTCTGGATGTATAAGGGGTTAGGTGGGGTGGGGAGGGGGGTGGTGGGTGGATGTCAACTTAAAACGTTACTTAGGTAGTCAACAAAGACATAAATTAACTGAGACAAACCTTTGTAAAAAAAAAAATAAACATATTGTGGAGGTTTAAATTACTGGGGTCAAATTGACCCCAGAGGGTAAAAAGTGTCATCAGATTTGAGGGTAACAGGAGGGGTAGATGGTTTATGATGTGAAAAAAGCTCCTATTTCAAGGCCAAAAAAATTGTATTTCCATGACGCGCCCTTTTAAAGCAACACACAGGCTCATCTCTGCTTCATTTCTTTATCTAATCAGGACGCTTGACTGACTCTAATAGGTTTTAAGAGTGAATCTGACGGCACAGCGCACAAAGAAGACTGACCGCTGCTGCCTCTTTCCATCCTAAGGAGCTTATCGAAGAAAAACACATTAAAAATGCAAGTTCTAACATGTCTGACACGGGGGTCAGCGAGGCTGAGAGTCACAAGCGGTTATCGGGACGTGTGTTAGGATGCCAGATTATGGAGATTTTTTTTTTTTCTCGCTGGCTGATAGAAACACAAACATCCCAGCAGTCATCCTCAGGGACTAATCCGCTCTCAGGACAGCACAACAACTGACCAACAACCAGACACCATCAATCGGCTATTGCTCAATAAAAATTTCCTGATTCCATTCCGATTCAGTTCGTTTCCATTACGATTCATTTGATGGCATTTCAGTTGCTTACATATGAAAGAAATTCTTTCATTTAAAGGTGGAATACGTAAGATTTTTGCATTCAAATATCCCTAAATCACAAGGCCAGTGTTATATATTTAGTTAAGATGATAACTTACAATATTCCAAATGTTTCAAACAATGTTTAAATCGCGAGAAAATTTTGATTTTAACCAAGGAAACGGGGCGTGTGAGCCGCCAGTAAATCGCGTCATATCCACGTTACCTCGGTTTCCGCTCGTACTGCGTGTAGTCTTGGACAAGTTGTAGTTGTGCATTAGCGTCTATCAAGCAACAAACGTCAGCTTGTTTCGCGCATTTGTTATGGAATGGAGCACAATTATTCTTTAGCGATTGCACCTGGTTCTGTCGACAAAGACAAGTCTCATAAACGCAAACGTCAACGAACGGGTCAACCAAACGACCCAAGAAGAATTTGGGACAAGAGAAATAAAACCAGCTCAACATCGGTGTGGCGTTTCCGAAATGGAGAGAACTTCGTGAAAAACTCGAACTAGAAAGAGACGCCGATCTTGCATGTGTTTTACTTGACAGGTGAGTAACCGTGTTCTGTATTCAAATTTCATGTAAAACAATTAGTGTTATTGTTAGAATGTCTTGTTGTCTATGCATATGATGTGAAAAATCGTAAAGTCATATTCAATCACCGCGAATACTTCTCGGAATTAGAACTGTTGGCTGTATCTTAGAAAACGACGTTTATCTGAAAAGTGTTTCAACCGTCCTGGCTCTCCCCTAACATCTTTGATAACAAATTTATTTTTAAACCTTACTTTTCTTGCGGTTATTTCAGTTGAATGAAAACCAAGCATGTCATTAACGCAACAGTTATAAAAATCGAACTTTACCTCATCCATGACAACTAATTTTCGATTCCCGTCTGACTGATTTATCCACGGTGGAGTTGAAAACAACAGTTCCCATCTTTCCGCGTTCCTCCATGGCGTCATCAAGCAAAGCCGTTGTTGTTGTTTTGAATGTAGCGCCCTCTAGTGGCATAAAATCTTAAGAATTGTAGCTTTAATGCTGTATATTATAAAGGAAACATTGGAAATTACAAATATATTAATTAAAAATTGTATTTAATTATAATTAAATTAAAAATTAATAATTTAAACTCATGAAATAACTGAATTAAGCACAAACTCAAAAGAGTCATTGCGCATGAATTGACTACATTTGTTGTCTTTTAATTAGTTAAAAAGAATCCGTTTATAAGAGTAATTTGTTGATGAATTAGACTACACTGGCTGCATGGTATGTTTTTGATTTATTAAAAAGAAACGCTTCATTTGAGTGCTTTGTTCATTAATCAGACACTGGTTGTCTAGTATGTTTTTGATTCACTAAAAATATCTGGTTCATTAATCAGACTATACTGGGTTGTGCTCTGTTTTTGATTCTCCAGTTCTTAAAGACCCTGATTCAAGCGAAATCGAAGAACGAACATCATTTAGAGCAAAATCAGGCCAAAAAGTTCATTTTGTGTGTGTTTCAGTGCTGGTAAACACCACTGGTCCGTGGCGATGATGTAATAGGTAGGTGTGGCTCTGAGACTCCGCCTTTAAATCTCATTTAAAAGCGACACTGACACTGTTTAATATTGTATAGCTGTTTGGTTTAAAGCAATCGATTGTATAAAGTGCCGTTTAAATAAAAGTGACGCGACTTAACTTGACTGGAGAGCCGAATTGCAAACTCTATGATCGAATGTTTTCTCACCGCTGTCATTTTGGTCGCATTTATTTTGTTATTGTGAGGAAAGTGTGCAGCACATATTTTCAGCATTCATATAAACATTGCATGCTGTTGTCCTACTGTCAGTTTAACTGCTTCTATCGTTCTCATTTGTAAGTCGCTTTCGATAAAAGCGTCCGCTAAATGAATAAATGTAAAAATGTAAACCCGCAGGCCTTGCGTCTCCATGGACGGGTCAGGGAGAAGCTCCCGTGAACAGGAGCGCGTGTCTCTGGGGTGCTTAAACAGCACAGCGAGATAACAAATCCTTTCTTTTGGAGTCTGCAGCCGGAATCCTCAACGTGAGATTGGCCTACGGTTCTCTGCTCACAAAAGAAAGAACAGACGCTCACTAATAAAAGACTGGATTTAACAAACAGATGCAGGAGTTCACCTTCACAGCACTGACACCAGAGGAGACAAAATACTTCAATCAACAGCTCTCTTCCAGTGACCTCCGCGAGCCGCGGTATTATTTCACACTGCCATATCCATTACAGACACGCAGGACGCTGTGAGAGAGAATGTATTTCCCTTTGAGAGCTGACGGATAGTGTTTTTACAGGGTTCATATACACACAAGGCATTTTATGGATGAGGTCTGAGGCCAAAAGACCTTCGGAGGTGGTTTCCGCTGTGCGGTCCTCCGTTGGTCTTTAAAAGATCGCTTTCCACCAAGTCGCTGCACTTCAAGTTCAATTCTGCCAACAGACCTTAATAAAAACAGTTTTCTTTTTATTAAAGGAGTAGCTCACTCACTTTAAAAAAAAAAAAAAAAACTTTTGCTGATAATTTACTCACCCCCATGTCATCCAAGATGTCCATGTCTTTCTTTCTTCAGTTGAAAAGAAATTAAGGTTTTTGATGAAAAGGATTTTTAGGATTTTTCTCCATATAATGGACTTTACTGGGTACGGAGCCCCCCTAGTCCCACTTTGGCAAAAAAAAAAATAATTATAACTATCTCGTGGCCTCAAGATAGTAACTCGTGGCCTCAAAATAGTAACTCGTGGCCTCAAGATACTGTAGTAACTCGTGGCCTCAAGATACTAACTCGTGGCCTCAAGATACTAACTCGTGGCCTCAAGATACTAACTCGTGGCCTCAAGATACTAACTCGTGGCCTCAAGATACTAACTCGTGGCCTCAAGATACTAACTCGTGGCCTCAAGATAGTAACTCGTGGCCTCAAGATACTAACTCGTGGCCTCAAGATAGTAACTCGTGGCCTCAAGATACTAACTCGTGGCCTCAAGATACTAACTCGTGGCCTCAAGATACTAACTCGTGGCCTCAAGATAGTAACTCGTGGCCTCAAGATACTAACTCGTGGCCTCAAGATACTAACTCGTGGCCTCAAGATACTAACTCGTGGCCTCAAGATAGTAACTCGTGGCCTCAAGATACTAACTCGCGGCCTCAAGATACTAACTCATGGCCTCAAGATACTAACTCGTGGCCTCAAGATACTAACTCGTGCCCTCAAGATATTAACTCATGGCCTCAAGATACTAACTCGTGGCCTCAAGATACTAACTCGTGGCCTCAAGATACTAACTCGTGGCCTCAAGATACTAACTCGTGGCCTCAAGATACTAACTCGTGGCCTCAAGATAGTAACTCGTGGCCTCAAGATATTAACTCATGGCCTCAAGATATTAACTCATGGCCTCAAGATACTAACTCGTGGCCTCAAGATACTAACTCGTGGCCTCAAGATATTAACTCATGGCCTCAAGATACTAACTCGTGGCCTCAAGATAGTAACTCGTGGCCTCAAGATACTAACTCGCGGCCTCAAGATACTATCTCACAGTTTCAAGATAGTAACTCGTGGCCTCAAGATACTAACTCGCGGCCTCAAGATACTAACTCATGGCCTCAAGATACTAACTCGCGGCCTCAAGATACTAACTCATGGCCTCAAGATACTAACTCGTGGCCTCAAGATACTAACTCGTGCCCTCAAGTAGGGCTGTGCCATATCATACCGTCCACGATAATACCGGTATAAAATTTTACATGATAAAAAATTGTCATATCGCGATATTGATGATATGATGACGTATGGCGTATTTACGTTACTTAGCGCGCGCACAACAACACAGCAGCATTGTCAGCCTCCGGATCAGATCAAGATTTAGTTCCTAAAAAGGGAGCTACTTCAATAGTATGGAAGTTGTTTGAGTACAAGAGGTCAGATCTCCAACAACACAATTTATTTTTTTTTGTCAAATATGCATGAAAACTCGTTTCACCACTTCCCTACTAGCGTACATTTTGCATTCGCCTAATCTTCCTTCAGAGTTTCCGCAGTTCGGGTACAACAGTCAACACGATTAAACTCTTTCTAAGATGATTCAATGTTACTATTATTATATTTAATCTGTAAATAAAAGGTCTATGGTTTCGCATAAAACAACTTTATCTTGCTGGACTTTATTGCTGTAATTAAATCATCATGTTACTTTCTACCGGCCGGGTGTCTGTCAGAGTCAGAGCACTATTGTTCATCACGCGCACAGTAACTGAAATGTAAAACTGTTAAAAGAAAGGACTCAATAAACGATTGCATAGCTAGATACTGTATATTATACACGATGCTACGCATCAGTATTTTATCCTTTGTGCTCTGAACTGTTCAGTGCGGAGTATTCGACGCGCTGCGCGTGCGCGCTGTGACTCCGTGTTGCTTCAAGCGCATCATTCAGCGCTCGGGATGCGCATAAGCGCTGTGCGATGTATTGGAGCCTTTCATATCATAATACTTTTGCGCAATGAAAGATTATTAATAGCCTTTGTTCTGTCCTATCGATCATATGTTGCTGCCTCATTAAACAGCTGTGATATACATTTTAAACATGTCTCAATTTTATAGTAGACTAGGATATAATAATTAATCCTTTTGATTTTTGTTACCTTGTTTTTTCATGAATGTACAATGCAAAGAGCAATGTGTAAAGTTTTACCAGATTTAGTGTTACAATTGTCTCTTATTTATTCCACACTAAATGTTTTTTCCCTAAGATTTTTAGATTTTATGCAATTATTGTATAAATTAGGTATTGTATACCTCATTTGATGCTAATCCAAAAAAGATGCAAGGCAACTGTTACATTTTGAAGGTTTGTTTGGATTGCCGCTGTCTGTTTAAATTTTTTGTACTTCAAAGTTTAGGTAAATTTTATTAGGTGACAATATTGTTCAGGCTTCTGAAGTTATTGTTAATATTGTTAATGTATTACTGTAGTTATTGTTAAAATAAAATGATAAGGAGTTATGTTATACTTTTTTTTGCACTAATGCTGCTGCCAGCCAGCTGCAATCACCAATAAAACATTGTTTCATATATATTTTTTCTATATCGTGATAAATATCATTATCGCAAATATTCTTGAAATATCGTGATATAATTTTTAGGCTATATCGCCCACCCCTACCCTCAAGATATTAACTCATGGCCTCAAGATACTAACTCGTGGCCTCAAGATACTAACTCGTGGCCTCAAGATACTAACTCGTGGCCTCAAGATACTAACTCGTGGCCTCAAGATACTAACTCGTGGCCTCAAGATACTAACTCGTGGCCTCAAGATACTAACTCGTGGCCTCAAGATAGTAACTCGCGGCCTCAAGATACTAACTCATGGCCTCAAGATATTAACTCATGGCCTCAAGATACTAACTCGTGGCCTCAAGATACTAACTCGTGGCCTCAAGATATTAACTCATGGCCTCAAGATATTAACTCATGGCCTCAAGATACTAACTCGCGGCCTCAAGATACTATCTCACGGTTTCAAGATAGTAACTCGTGGCCTCAAGATACTAACTCATCAAGATGTCCATGTCAAGATACTAACTCGTGGCCTCAAGATACTAACTCACGGTTTCAAGATACTAACTCGTGCCCTCAAGATATTAACTCATGGCCTCAAGATACTAACTCGTGGCCTCAAGATACTAACTCGTGGCCTCAAGATATTAACTCATGGCCTCAAGATACTAACTCGCGGCCTCAAGATACTATCTCACAGTTTCAAGATAGTAACTCGTGGCCTCAAGATACTAACTCGCGGTCTCAAGATACTAACTCGTGGCCTCAAGATACTAACTCGCGGCCTCAAGATACTAACACGTGGCCTCAAGATACTAACTCGCGGCCTCAAGATACTAACTCGCGGCCTCAAGATACTAACTCGTGGCCTCAAGATACTAACTCGCGGCCTCAAGATACTAACTCGTGGCCTCAAGATACTAACTCGCGGCCAAACGGTTCAACAAAACTTTTTTCGAGTCATTTGGTTCATTCAACTAACAAAATTAACGAATTGACTCAGAAAATGCACTGAAACTGTCTTTTGGACCTTGAACCGTTTGGTTCCCACTGAAGTCCATTATATGGAGAATAATCCTGGAATGTTTTCATCAAAAACCTTAATTTCTTTTCGACTGAAGAAAGAAAGACACGAACATCTTGGATGACATGGGGGTGAGTAAATTATCAGCAAATTTTTTTTTTTTAAAGTGAACTACTAAAAGTTAAAACAACACAACTTCTGGAATAAAACTAATCTTAAAACCTGTCGAACAAATGGTGTCCAAAACGTTTTGGATTTATTTGATCAAAATACTGTAAAAACATTAATGTTATTTGTTTTCTATTTGAATATAATGTAGGCTAATTTATTCATGCGATAAATACTCTTCAGTGTCACATGATCCTTCAGAAATCAGTCTAATATGCCGATTTGCACCAAAATAAATATTTCTTATAGTTACATTACAAACATATCTTAACTTTAAAAAAAAAATTGATGAAAAGATTTGAAATAGAAATATTTTGTAACCGTACCAGTCTCTTTAAATTGATTAATAGTGACAGCAATGCATCCTTGCTAAATAAAAGCATAATGTTCTTTCAAAAGTTTTCTTTTTTTAATCATTTTGTGACATGTTTTGATTGCCACCTGATATTCAATTATATAATGCATGTACATTTATACATTTTGGCGTAGGTGTCTAAAATGACTTTATTCCTGGGGCCACTCTATTTAAATATGAAATATTAAGTCAGGAAATAAAAGTTTACATATCACAAGATCCATTGGCACCTCTAAAACAAAACTAGCCCTAAAAACCTGTCTTCTGCTCAGGGAGAAAAACACGGTGGCTGCTTTGCTTCTAGTTGTCATTCATGCGAAAATCAAATGAATTGAATAGCATTTAATAAACAAACCGCTTCAAATAGTCAATTTCATCTGTTTTCCACAGTGCTGTCTAAAAAATCCTTTTCAACCCTGTCACTGCATCGTTTACGCCATCTTAAGCATGTTTCTGCCTCAAAAAAAAAGTTTAAACCTCATAATTATCAAACATACCACCTCAAAGCCACCTCACATAAAAAACGATTTTCAGATGTATTTTTGCCCTGTTACTTTATCTGTTTACCCATTTATTAATGCGAAAATCCATCACAAATCATCTTTAAAAAGAGACAGTTTTCTTAAAAATCCCTCTACTTGCATAGCATGACAGCTATCAGCGACATTATAAGAAGAAGTCATTTAAAAACCTTGCATCTGCTCAGGGCGAGAGAAACAGAGGACTATTTGTCTAGTTGGCGTCTGGTTGTTATCTCCACATGCTGTAATCTTTAGTAAAATCTCATGAATTTAAGTCATTTTTAGTGGTGCTTTCCACTGCGTGGCACTCTGGTGGTCCGCAACCACAGTTCGTTTTGTTCAGAGTCATGTTTAGGGGCGTGAAAACATAAATTTGGATATGTTTTAAACGGATAGTTCACTTTGAAATTATGTTTTGATATGTTTTAGCTTACCTCAAGGGCATCCAAGATGTAGGTGTCTTTGTTTCCGCAGTATTTTCAATTTTGATATTTTTAGGTCAAACCGTTCTTGTCTGTCAGTCATATAATGGAGGTATATGGTCACCACCTCAAAGAGCATGCACAGAGAAGTCCAAATTAAACATGATTTAATGACTCGTAAATGTAAGTACATATTGATGGCCTAAGACACAAAACGAGCGGTTTGTGTGAGAAAACGAACAGTATTTATATCCTCTTGTTAACAGCCATGTCAAACTGATCTGAGTATCTAGAAGATATATCGAAATCGTCTTCCATCTGATTCAGATCAGTTCGACATGGCTGTAAACAAGAGGTAAAAACGATATAAATACTGTTCGTTTTCTCACACAAACTGCTCGTTTCGTGTCTCAGGCCATCAATGTGTACTTACATTTACGAGTCATTAAATTATGTTTAATTTGGACTTCTCTGTGCATGCTCTTTGAGGTGGTGACCATAGACCTCCATTATATGACTGACAGAGACGAACGGTTTGACCTAAAAATATCAAAATTGAAAATACTGCGGAAACAAAGACACCTACATCTTGGATGCCCTTGAGGTAAGCTAAAACATATCGAAAATTAATTTCAAAGTGAACTACCCCTTTAAAGAGTCCATCCCCTGAACTTTACATACTTGACATACTTAAATCCAGTGTTTAGTTGATCTTGATTATAAACACGATGGGTTTCGTTTTCCATGAGGGGGTTTGGCATCATGCCGGCTTTGACCGTCAAATAACGCGACACGCACGACTCCTGGACATCCTGTAGAATTCAACCAATCAGATGATGACTTTGAAACTCCTAAAGTGTTTCTTTTTTGTGTCCCATATGCAACTCGGTCCATAGGTGTGAAGTCTCGGGATGAGAATATTCAAGCATATACCACCATAAAAAAACTTGTTTTACAACTCTTTGCGTATCAAGACAGCAGCACTTACAGAAAACTAATTGTGAAAAGCCATCATGTGCTTCTAGATGCCATTCACTTCAGCACACTGCCAGCTTTATTATAATCAAATGAATACAATAGCATCTCATAAACACCCCACTTAAAAAGTCATTTTCTCCAGCTGCAACGTGTTTCGCTGTCCGTCGCGGTGAGGCGTGAACGAGCAACATGTTTAATTCAGATGCAAAGCAATTTGCAGGCATCTCGTTCCCTCACACACTTTGCGAGGACACAAGCCTCTTAAAGCCTTCTGCCAATGGGATTTACACACACTAACCCACACACTTGAGTTTTTTTAAGCAACACAGAAAGAGAAAAATCCTAGCAGAAGACACACACCTCCCACTTATGACCTGGAGTTTCATTTACTGTGCGCGAGAGTCATTTCTCCATATTTATCCCGATAAATCGTGTAGCATTTATTACCGTTACGCTCGCCAGCACTCTATTACAGCAAGGTCCAGATTCAGCTCTGGCGGGAGATCGGTGCGGCGATAGAGAAAGTTATTACAAAGATTTCAGGCGTGGAGGAGGCCAACCCCCAGCGTGGACGGGTACGCCGTCGGGAAAGAGCCCGGGGGATTAGAGAGATCTGCGCAAACACAAGGTCGACGATCTGGGCAGGAAACAAATAAGAGGAACTCACAGCGAGAGGACAGCAGCGCAAAAGCCACGCATCATTCTTCACGATTAGCATTCGAGGCACACAGCGGGACACTAATGGTTCGAAAATATACTACCGCTGTCTTCGCTTTAAAAGGTCGGCAGTTGACCCCTACACGGAGAATATCGAGAGGAGGGAGGGTTAGCATTACCAATGACATATTAACTTGACCATACCCTACATACTACTGTACATATAATAAGGGTGCTGCACCATTCAGCATTGAAATAAGAATGGCTGTTAAATCTGTTCCTGAATTTGAACTGAGGAGAGTTGGAATGTGAACGTCAGGGAGTAGAAATAAAGAGCACCTATCATGGATTTTTGAAAATGACTGTTCATGTAATGTGGAATATAGCTCTAAGGGAATGAAAACATCCTGCAAAGATTTATATCTGAAAGTGCACCGTATGGCTTTCAAAAGTGAGAGTCGACTCTGAGTCTATGAAATGAATTGTTTTTGAAACGAGTCATTAGCTGTTACATTGTGACGTAGACAGCTCATTGGCCGCTCCCAACAACTGCGCGCGCAGACTTGAAGTGACGTCTAGAACACATTCAAATACTTCAGCTGAATCGCATCATGTCGAGAAGACGCTGTTGTTCTACATTGCAAAGACAGTTCAGACACTTGTTTCTATTGTCCAGGGACGAGCGTGTGAAGAATCAGTGGTCAGAGTTCATATTTGCAACATCATTTGCATCTCATCATTTTAATGACGAATCATTCGCAAGCCGGTTGTTCCCGAAGGAGGGCTCAGTATCCAGTATATATGGATCAGGTTCGTCCTCCTCCGAATCACAATCTGTAAGTAATATTAATAATGTTTGCTGCTATGTTTTCTGTAGCATGTACAATATAGTTATATTGTGTTGTGTACACTCCGTGCAGCTTCTAAGCGAGGTAAAGTTAGTTTTGTTTTTGATATTCACCAGACATTCATTGAAAAATGGCAATTACCTCCTAAACGACTTAGCCAAATATGACTTCACTCTATGTAATAAGCACTGTCCCTCAAAAGCCGCCGCAATGTGAGTTTCGCCGGGAAAGCTTGCTCTTGATGGAGACGCGAGTAAGGGACCGTGTGGAAAGTGCACTTTTTCTGACACGTTTGTTCATACACTATATACAATTTTCAACACTTGCCAAGCTATAATCCTGGTTATGGGCGTTCCATTGCCGACAGTCTCTGCCTACGGTTTACCAATAACAACTGACTGGGTCATTTGACCAATCGCCGCAGATTCGCGTCACTCAAAGGAGGTGTTTGGGAAAATGAATCGTCGAACGAATCATTTGGGAGTCGTTGAGCAAATAAGTTAAAAATAAATGCATATTATATGACAAATAAAGTGTTTTTTATCCTTGCATGCACGTTTAACTGTTTTTGGGAACTCCTAAAACAAAAATAGGAACATTTCAAATGTTATGATAGGGGCTCTTTAAGTCAAGACAAACTTTGAATGTCGGATGAACGGCTTTTTTTAAAGCCTTGAAATGGTTTAGGAGATTGACAGACAGATGGATAGAATGAAGGATAGAAATACAGAAAGACAGACGGAAAGACAGATAGAAAGACAGGCGGAAAGACAGCCAGATAGAAAGACGGACGGAAAGACAGACAGACGGACAAACGTAAAGACAGACAGACAAACGTATGGAAAGACAAAGACAGATAGAAAGATGAAAAGGCCGACAGACAAACAAACGTAAAGACAGATGGAAAGACAGACAGACAGACGGAAAGACAGACTGAAAGACAGACGGATAGAAAGACGAACGGAAATACAGACTGAAAGACAAATAGAAAGATGAAAAGACAGACAGAAAGACAGACAGATAGAAAGACGAACGAAAAGACAGATTGAAAGACAGACAGTCAGACGAAAAGAAGAACGGAAAGACAGACAGATAGAAAGACGGACGGAAAAGACAGACAGACAAACAAACAAACGTAAAGACAGATGGAAAGACAGACAGACTGACAGACAGACAGACAGAAAGAAGAACGGAAAGACAGACAGTAAGACAAACGGAAAGACAGCCAGATAGAAAGACAGACGGAAAGACAGACAGACAAACAAACAAATGTAAAGACAGATGGAAAGACAGACAGACAGACAGACAGACAAACAGACAGACGGACAGAAAGAAAGACAGACAGACAGATAGACAGACAGACGGACAGAAAGAAAGAAAGACAGACAGATAGACAGACAGACGGACAGAAAGAAAGACAGACAGACAGACAGACAGACAAACAGACAGACGGACAGAAAGAAAGACAGACAGACAGATAGACAGACAGACGGACAGAAAGAAAGACAGACAGACAGACAGAGAGACAGAAAGAAAGACAGACAGACAGACAGACAGACGGACAGACAGAAAGACAGACAGACAGACAGACAGACAGAAAGACAGACGGACAGAAAGAAAGACAGACAGACAGACAGACAGACAGAAAGAAAGAAAGACAGACAGACGGAAAGACAGACAGGTGGATAGGACATACAGAATAGATAGACCGCACATTTTGTATAAAGATTAATAAGCAATTTTTTAATTTAACAAATTAAATAAGCAAATCAATTCAGTTTTGATTTAGAAAGAGCATTTCCTGCTCTAGGGGACTATAAGACTGGTGAATTCCCACAGAGGGGCGTCAGCAGTGTCAGGATCCTCTGTCTCTCCACAGGTCTAAAGCTCATCCTGTGGGCCTGACCAGTTAAAAGGGTTCACGGCCTCCACGTAATCCTCAGCACAAGCAGGTTCAGTTCAACACGGTCTCTGTTTCACTCCGATAGTGGAGGAGATGAGTAGGTGATCACGAAGTGTGTGTGTGTGCGCGCGCGCGAGCTGAGGGAATTCAATCTCCCTTGCAGGCACGAGCGGACAGGCGGGCAGATAGAACAGCGGCATCCCAGAATAACCCCGGAGGTATCCATGAATGAAATGACAGGATTACACAAGCATTCGAAATCCTGCTGAGATCCTAGATAATGCTGTTTACCACCGCGTGTCACACCCGTGGCGGGGGGAGGAGTCAAACTGTTTGGCTAATGAAAATATGGAAGAGCTTTTCGGAGTCGCCAAGCAGAAAATTCAAACCTGGGGGTCAAACCCGCCAGAGCGAGAGAGTCCGACACCGCGGTTTATTAATGCGCCGCTTTCCTCTGGAAACATGCTAAATGAAGCCGCCCCCACGACTGCTTTACAAACACCAATAATGTGCTGTCAACAGGCCCGATCGCTGACAGTAATTTACGCTCAGGCAGTGAGACTCTTGTGCTGAGAATGAGACATCGTCAGACCATAATTACTGAAAAATGCCAGTTACAGAAACCGTTCATTTAATGCTATATTCGAACACAGGCAAAAACAAAAACATATGTGAGACAGCGAAGCCAAGAAACATCTGAAGAGAAGACAAAATCTGTGTGGGTGCTTTTACATCAGTATGCCAACAAACCAATGCCATTGTGGCTCTAGATTTATTCTTACCATGTTACCAAGATTTTTTTGTTGTTGTTTTGGACAACACACTTGCAAAACAAGTGTGTTATGGTAGCACTATTGGAAGTACCATATAAATACCATTCAGTATAACCTTGTGTCCAGTGGCAGTACCATGGAACAATAATGCTATTGGATGGCAATACTACTCTGAAATGATTGTATTCTTGGAAGTACCATGGTAAAGTCATCTCCAAATTACCACAGAAGTACAATATTTTGGCTTACCATTACAGTAAATACATATGTGCTATGTTATTCATACAGTACTATAGTATTACCATTGGATCACTGTACCATGGTACCGCTAAAGTATTGTTTTGTAAGTGTGGACACCACAGTGTAAATCTCCACTTCCAAAAAGGAACAAATCAGAACTCGTTGACTTTCCCAATAAACAAACTTTTAAAGAGGTGATGAACTGAGAAATCAAACTTTCCTTGAGCTTTTGACATCTAAGAGGTCATCATATTATAAGAATATCCTGTAAGTTTCAGAACTGAAAACGTCCTTGTTAGTCCAATAAAAGCTTTTATTGACACCAGCCCCCGCAAACTACTGAACTATGACGTCAAAGAGGATAAAACACCACCCCCGCAGAAGAAGATCAACGCCTACTTCAACACGGCCGGTTTAGCCCCGCCCACCGATTCGAATTACAACGAATTACACGCATAGCTAAATAACATAGATGCCTACCTCGTGATGACAAACCGGATCGAGATACCTAGCATTAAATATGCACTGACGAGTAAAACTCATATTATAATATGCAAAACTGTTATCCACTCACAGCAGTGGGCGTTTACTTTCAAGTCTTCAATGCGAGAAGCCCATAAAAAACGAGCGTTTTTGAGCTCAAAACTAGCCTATTACTTATTCATTTTGATGTTTTTAAAAGTAAAAACCAAGTGAACGTCACAAGTTGACCTCAGACAACAATATAATAAAATTTAAAAAGCGAGTTTGTGACCCCTTTAACAAAAAAGACTTTGGTTTCTTGACAAACACACACTGTTTGATTGGTCGACTTTGAGGAGGGAATAACTTAGCATTTTTTTCTAAAACATAATTTCCTGAAAGGTGGCAAAACAACATCACAGGCATCCCAGAGAGTTGGACTTCCAATTTGTTCTCATCAAGAAGTGATAGTAACACATTTTCTACATTTTAGCATTGCACGAATACATTTTTACTTCTATTTATCGACAAGTTAAAGTCATTGAGTCTTTGCTAGGAGGATATTAGCTGGACATGTTATTAGCACTGTGCTAACATTCTCATCGTCAAACCAAGTGCTGATTTGAAAAGCTTGTTCTGTAGGGTCTATCTCCAGAAAGGTTTTCTGTTAGCAGAGATTGAAGTCTCCAAAAGACTACGAAAGGTTAACCCACATTCATCACAAAATGTTAATCCATCACTTCCTGTCAACCAACAGGAAGTCTTCAAACTGGAAGTT